>NC_068987.1:23578368-23593382 GCF_001194135.2 Octopus bimaculoides | reverse complement strand
ATATTCAAATGAATATATTTATCTTCTTCAATATATATTTCAGTATAAAGAATTCATTAAGAGACTTAATAAATCAAAATTTCTTTACACATCTTTTTCTGCTATTTTGGTGATGATTTTTTGAGTTAGCTTACCAACTATTTTTGTTGGTAGTTAATTTATAATATATTGATATATATATATATATATATATACACACTCAACAGGCTTCTTTCAGTTTCCGTCTATTAAATCCGCTCACAAGACTTTGGTCAGTTTGAGGCTATAGTAGAAGACACTTGCCCAAAGTGCCATGCAGTGGGACTGAACCTGGTACCATGTGGTTGGTAAGCAAGTTACTTACCACACCACCATGCCTGCACCTATATATATATATTGTCGGTAGAAGATAAATCTGAAAAAGAAGCACACTCTAAGTTAAAGAGCAGCAGTATATAACATAAATAAAGTTAGATAAGGCTGGCTTATGGTGTATCATAAGATCTCAAAACCTGTTTGCTTAAGGCCGCTCAGGGAGTGACCTCTCTAGAATATGGAGGAGGAAAGGACCTTGCTACTCAATGTCAACAACAGGGGATTGTCTCTCTTTGGCTATCAATCGCCAGTGACCCTGTTATCTTGTGGGTTCCAATAGGCCAGCAGGAAAGTCCAGAAATGCAAGCATGGTCCAAAGACCTCTGTTCTGGAGTTCAGGATGTTCCTTGAGTTGAGGGAGTCCTTTAGAATCCTTGCCCATTCTGCTATGCATAGTTTACAGCACTTGGTCCCATTTATATAGGGACCTGGATTTTCTAGGATTCTCCATGATATTGTGCATGGAATCCCATCATCTTTCATCTGCCATACACCGCTGGCTAATGATGTAATGTATCTCTTTTCCAGTATCCTGAAGGAGGAGTTGTGGTTGGAGAAGCGTTGTTTGAACATGTACCCGGAGCAGCTGATGTATCTCCACGGTTGGGTATGGGCAGTGCTGTGTCTGTTGGTGTTGGCATTGCTGCTACCGCTGTTGTTGGTATTGGCGCTGTAGGTGTTGGCGTCATTGGAGGTGGCAATGGTGTTGGTACTGCCACTGGTGGTGTTGGTATTGGTAAAGTTGTAGTTGTTGTTATGGTCATCATCATTGATGGAGGTGCTGTTATAAATATCATTGGTGATGGCTCTGCTGCTATTTCTGTTAGGGGTACTGTCATTGTTGTTATTGTTGTTATCACTGACGATGGTGGCGCCACTGGTTCTGTCTGTGTCTCAGCTGCTGCTACTATTCGTACTGTTGTCCCTGCTACTGTAGTAGCCATTGGGGAAGCTGCTGCCATTAGGGATACTGCCAATGCTGTCATTGATGTTGTTATTTTTATTATCACTGGCAATGTTACTTCTGCTGGTTTTGTTCATGTCTCTGCTGCTGCTACTATTCATACTGTTGTCCCTGTTACTGTAGCAGCTGTTGGGTGAGTTGCCAATGTTGCTGCTACTATTAGAGATGGCTAGTACCACAGCTTCATAGATGACTCCCATAGTTTTGCAGTGGCCTCTCACTGGGCATCTGTTATGGTCCCTGCATGAGCATCCTGCTTCTGTTCATAGTCTAGGGGTGCTAACTAGAATGCTCTTAATATTGGGGACACAACTAAAAGAGACACTAAGATTGTGCCTGTTGAAAATGTGTCCATACCAATGTGAACATGTGAAATGTTTATCTATAAACTTCAGGAATATCCTACCTACAGACGTTTTTATGTTAAGAGAGAAGTGGGGTGAAAACCAAATGATATATCTGTAGCGCTTCCTTCTATGGATGTTGAGGCCCGACATGTAGGAGATGCGATCCCTAAAACTGCTAGCAGCTAGAGCTTCATCATAGTAGGGGACAGCTACATCAAACATTCCTTGACTGGAGGAAAGGTTCATGATCCTCTTGCTAACACCCTTCACCAGGTTTTTAGACACAATGAGTGAGTGACAGGAGGCTGTGTTGATGTACATTAGCCTCTCATTTGGCTTGCAGTATGGCCTGTATCTACTGGAGCCCAAGTTGAATGTGACGTCTAAGAAGTCCGCAGTGGTGAGATTGGTCTCGATGGTGATTTTCAATCTCATGGAACCAAGTGTGCTCATAAGATCTTTCCTAAGCCTATCTTGGGTGTGCCCACTTACTCCTCTAGAGTTGATTAAGGCATCATCTCTGTAAAGACCAAAGAGAACATAAGGGAACTTTTTCTTAAGGGTATCAAGGATATACAACTCGATAAGGTTGCATACATCAGTGCTGTCATAGGCATCCATCGCAACATCAAAAGAGCCCGCGGGGCTGGATTGCTTGAACCAGGTCAAACTTTTATTGAACAGCACTGGCATGCATAATGACATCTATATCCCTGTTGCTGACGTCAGTGAAGCCCCTAGCAAAGGAAAGTGCTTCGACCAGTAACCCTTTTGATATAGATGGGTAAAAATTGACTATGTCAAACTGGGTGAACCTTGCTCTGCCTCTCCCCTTGTTGGTATTAAACCATGCAATCACCTCGTTGGTGCTACACCATAGGGTAAGGTTGGTGGCTCTCCTTATGCCATTATTGATGTTTCTCAATGTATACTTCTTGCTAGACCAATCTCAGATTTGGCCAGATTAATCAGGTGCTATTTAGGGTTTGAGGTAAAGTTCAGTTTATGATCTTTGATGGTAATAAAAGCATTCCTTTTAGCTGAGATCTCTACCCTATCAGCTATATCAAGGTCATTGGCTAATTGTTTGGCTTCACTGTTGATGTTGTTGTATGTGTGTGTGGGGAAGCTTGCTTATAATTCTGTGTAATATTATTTTCTAGCAGCCTGTCATAATTAAGGGTGTCTATCCTATATAGATTTTTAGTCTTATTTAAGAAGATTAGGAACGTATCCGAGTTTTATGCCAGGTGTTGAGAGGTGATGGCCTAGTTCTAACAACTAAATTTGTTGAAGATTTAGAGAAGAAATTACAAAGCCTAGAAGAGAAGAGTTTCAAAGTAAACAGCAAAAGCATAAATCACCCTACTTGCCTAAGTATGAACAGTATGCAGCTAGTGTGTTTAAATTATATATACAAAGCACCACTATCATTGAGGGTCTCATCTAGTCAACACACATCCTCAACATGGCCAATACTAGCCTTCTTCAAATCTAGAAAATGATTTCTCCCTAACTTTCTACAAACTCATGTGTGACTCACAGCCATACAAGACTGCATTCAACAAAGATGGCCTCTTGTTTGGTTGGTATGAAATCATTCACCAGCATGCTTTAGATTCTGATCTACAGACATTCTGTGTCCTTCTTCTGACTTTTCTAGCACCTCTCCAGTCTCCAGTGGCCTCTACTCTTTGGAGCCAACTATTCTTGTTCAACTTCTACCACATGTAATTCTGACTAACTTGTCTCCTCTCCTCCCCTCCTCCACACATATCTCTCCACTATATCCTGTCCTTCCTCCCCTTCTCTCACCTACATTGGGTCTACACTACCAGGCCCCACTCTAAACATAACATCCAGTCTTTCCTTCCTAGAACATCAGGTTTCTGGAATCATGGCCTAGTCCCCTTTTTTCTGTGGCTGTTAACTTTCAGCTGTTGAAGAGGAGAAATATCAACCCTGTCTGTCTCAGAAGTTTAGATCCTGCGAAGACCATGGTCACAGCTCCTACTGCCAGAATAAACTAAAAAAAAACATTAAAAAGTATTAAAAAAAACAAAAAAAAAATAATAATTTTACTTACAGTTAACATTTCCTTGTATGGAGTTAGCTTGTCCAAATAAACATTATCATCTTGAAGCCTGTCATTGAATTTAGATTGAAGGTTTTTTTTCTTCTGCATTAACGACTCCACGATCTGAAAAAAAATTTCTTTTTAATTATGAGCTGATAGGAAGTCCTTTATGTGGGCATTCATTCTCTGGAAAAAAAAACATCCCCTTCTCCTAACAGCCATCCCCCTCAGCTCATATATCGACCCCATTCTTTGTACTGTAGAAGTGCAATGGCCCAGTGATTAGGGCAGCAGACTCACGGTCGGAGGATCGCACTTTCGATTCTCAGACCGGGTGTTGTGTGTGTTTATTGAGCGAAAATACCTAAAGCTCCACGAGGCTCTGGCAGGGGATGGTGGCAACCCCTGTTGTACTCTTTCACCCCAACTTTCTCTCACTCTTTCTTCCTGTTTCTTGAGTAACGCTGCGATGGACTGGCATCCCATCCAGCTGGGAGGAACACATACACCATAGAAACTGGGGAAACCGGGCCCATGAGCTTGGCTAGGCTTTGAAAAGGCGACAAGATTCTTTGTACTAATAATTACTGCCTTCCTACCACTGCTATCCATTATTCTCATTATTCTCCCTTTCCACACTATTTTCACCCATCAACTCCTTTCTGTGCCTCCAGTTTTCTTCCCCTTCCTTCTGTCATATTTCATTTTAACACCTTCCATATCTGCAATCATTTTGAACACCCTCTTGTATCCACCATCACAACCATTCATCACTATAGCCACCCTTATGTACCTCTATCTCCCTCGCTTCACTGCTCCTATGCATTGCTCATCATCCCTTACTTCCTGGTCTGTCATTCCTGAGTCCCTTCTCTCTCACCTTGCCCTCCATACTGATATGTCCCATCAAGCTGCACTTTCACTCCTATTCATCACTTTGCTAGATTCACCTCTACTCCCATCTCTCCCCTCACACTCATAACTTACACTCCCCTCTTTTGCTCATTGAGAGTTTGCTCTGGTATCCCATCACTACCATCTCTTCACCCTAGCTACTCCTACCCTCCCTTACATGATGTTGTTTAGCCATATATCTTCTCTACAGCAAAGCACCTGTACTTGACCCCCTATCACACTTTAACCCCTACCAACACCTGGCAAAAGCCACCTCTTCTTATCTCAAATTCTCTCTCCACTTAGTCGAGGGAGGAGAGGAAGGGAAGTGGAGGTGCTTTTTCCTTTTCTTGTTCTTTTCCTGTCTTGCAGGTTACTCGGTGGCCTCACTATTGCTGGTGGCACTGGAAAGGCATCCATTACATACTGTTAAGTGGTTAGCATTAGAAAAGGCAGCCAGCCATGGAAACTATGCCAAAACTAACACTAGAGCTCAATGCATGCCTGTAGCTTGCTGGATCCTGTCAAACCATCCAATCCATGCCAGCATAAAATGATTATGATGATGATGATGATGATGATGATGACAACAAAGACAATGACAACAATGACGACAATAATGATGATGATGGTGTCGGCGGTGGTGTTGATGATGTTGATGATGATGATGATGATGATAATGGGCTTCTTACAGTTTCTATCCACCAGATCTATTCACAAGGGTTTTTAGTTTGCCTGGGGCCATTGTAGAAGACACCTGCAAGTGGTGAACTCAAAACCATGTAGTTTGGGAACGCAATGATGTCTGCACCTTGAAAAATGTGAGAGAAAAAAGAACATCATTTGACAAAGTACTACCTTTAAGAAATATCGAGTTTACCTTTTCCCTTTGAGATTTCAAATAATTCAGTTTTTCTAATTTCTCATCCAGGGCATTAACAATGTCAATTGTTTCTTGTTCATGTTTAAGCAGCTTGAAAAGATCAATAGAAAAGAAATATGTAATATGCAATGGTAGGTGATCAGGTGACTGGACATTATCATAGGGTGTGTTACTGTGCAGAATCTATTTTTGTGACAGAAGTATAAAGATACTAAACTGGAGGTTGTTTCCATACATGACAGATGCATGGCTGTGCAGTTAAGAAGCTCACTTCTCAACCTTGTAGTTTCAGGTTCAGTCCCACTGTGTGGCACTTTGGGCAAGTGTCTTGTACTATAGCCTCAAAGATTTTGTGGTATGAAGGGGAAATTAGGAAAAAGGAGAATTGAGGCTTTCTTACCTGTCGATCTGGAGGGAGCATTCTCTCACAATCCATGTGGACATTCCCTTCTCTTCCTTGTGCACTGTCCTGTTTCTCTCTGACCTCTTCCGGTCACCGTTGTGCATGATTTCTTCAGCACTTCTGTCCTCAGGGACTCCCGACAGGGCCTACCTACTCTCCCACTTCAACCTTTACCTTCAGCTCAATACCATACGCCCCCCCCCCTGATCTAACAATCAATATCACTTGTATCCTTTTCATAGTCTTCCCACCATTTAGGTGGGTGACGATCGCTTCGGGATTGTCGCAAGTATGTGGTGTCAGTCTCTCCCTCTCTTTGTTCTTCGTCACTGGAGGAGCTCATGACCCTCCCGACGTCTAAGAAGTGACGCGGCATTCCTTCCACTGATACGTTGTTATGAGAGTTCACTGCTGTCACTCTTCCTTTCCCCCATTGAGTTGTATACCACGCATCGGGGCGTTTCACCCACACTTCTTTCCCATTTTGAACACTTGCTGACTATTTTTCTTCCCCAAAGGGTCACGGTTCCACGTTTGGTTGTCTCCATTCATACCTAAACACAACCTTTTTGCAGGACCATTTCCCCAGCCTGTCCTGACCTTGGCAACATATTGTACCAGAACACTGCTTCGATGGGAGAAATCTCAGCCACAACTTTGATTGTGCGATGGTGACACTCCACAATCCCATTCCTGCCAGGCCTATATGCTGCTCTGAAGAAAAGTCTGGTATTCCATTGGTCGAGCATTGCTTTCAACTGTGCTCAGCGAAACACTGTGCTGTTATCCATCAACAGCTCATGAACTGGCCCCCTCCCCAGGAATACTGCATTGAGGACCTCTATAGTTTCAGCTGCAGCTCCCGTCCTCATTTCTTTTCATATTGCCATCCATCCTGGCCCACAGGCGCCCATTGAGAGGTACTGCCTTCCCTGATAATAAGTCATATCTATCGCCAACCTCTTCCAATCTTCTCCAGCCTGAATCCTCTCATGCACACTCAGAGCAGGGTCTGTAGACTGGCATCTGTTGCAGCTCCGCATCACTTTCTAAACACTTTCCCTGGTAACATTAGTGTCCACTTTCCTGGTCAGGAACAGAGTCCTGTCTACACCCACATGGTGTATGCTGTGCAACCTCCTCAGCTCTGAGCCCACCAGGCAACATGCTTACAGCCACCATGCTCTGTACATCCTCTGCCATCATCAACCAGAGTTTTTTCACCCTGGTTAGCACATCTGCCTTATTCTTTTCCGAAGACACAAACACTACTTGTAGTTTCAAGCCAAACTCAGTGGCTAGCTCTCTGAGGATTCCTAACCGCTGCTTCATTATCATTTCTGTGCCTCCCTTTGTGCAGACTCTCCTTTGATTGCTGATCACTGATGCAATCCACCTTCTTACTGTGGCCAAATCAGTTCGAATTTCCAATTGGTGGAGTCCCCATCTCAGTGCCAAGTTCACACCCTTTAGTACAGTATCTAATTCAGCCACAATCAATGGCTGCAATCATTCTTTTTTCTGAGCCATACTGCATCTTCCACCTCTACACCCCACCACTTCCAAGATGACACTTATTGCGATGCTACGTGCATCACACCACACAACTCCCTTTTTAGTTTCGGGCACATTCCAGCAGCTCTTCATTGGATCCTCTGCTCTCACTCTCTCCAAAACATCTTGCATCACAGCAGTTGTCTTCTCCCCTACTTTGTCGCTCCACCTTACTCCTTTGGCACGCCTCTTGATAAAGCTGCATGCTGTCTGGAGCCATCCTGTAATTGGGTAGTGTCCCACCAGCTTTCCACACACCGAGAAGAGTTCTTGCTTACTCATATCTCTGCTTAGGTCCAAACTCTCATTTCCTCAGTGGAAAACAAACCTGCCCATCTTATCTCTTTCAATCTTGAGCCCCAGCGCAGTGCCTCTTTCTATGGCATCTGGTGGTTTAGCAGTCAGCCCAAACTTCTTCAGATGATCTATGACTTCCTCTGCTGTCGCTACACTTTCATCTACGAGGATGTTGTTGATGTACGAATTAGTCGCTTGCTCCACATCAGCCACCTTCCCCAAGACCGTCTTTAGGACCTTTGCCATAATTTTTGGTGCTGAACTTAAGCCAAACCCCAACCGAATCAAGCAGTAAGTTCTACCATTGTACCTCACCAACCGGTACTTCCACAGTTTCTTGGACACATGGAGTTGCAGATGGGCTGACTTCAGGTCGACGATTGTAGATGCTCCTGTCAGGCACCTCCAAATCCGCAAAGTTTCCCTGCAGACATCTCCTGCCTCACCACCCATATGGCACGACACGTGCTTGTTCAGTTCATGGAAATCAAGTACTGGTTGAGCCTTGTTCTTCATCGGATGGACCACAGCCAATAAGGGCAACACATGTTTTCCTCTTCTCCTTCCCATGGCTTTAAGATACCCTCCTCTATCCATCAATACCACAAGGCATTCTGTCTAATGCTCTATTGACTCTGTCAGTTCCTCACTAACTTAAAAACATTTCTTGTTCCTCAGATATACTTACTTCTTCTTTCTCTTCATCATAACCTTTTTTAACTTCTTCAAGATGTGCATTTGCTTCCTCAACTTCAGCACTCAAAATGTCATATTTTTCATTTTCTTCAGTCACTTTTCTTTTCAACTCTTCCAGAAGATTCTGATATTAAAAAGAAAAAAGAAAAAAATTATTAGACTTCAGATTTCTCATTACAATTAATATTTCAGTATATGCAATTGAAACAACAATATATTGAAATTGCTATCTGTGTATGATACCAAATGTATACACATCATCAGAAGGCATGATACTGTGAAATTGTCTCATATAAAATCTTTTCATAGACTTATTGTGTCAAAACACTATATATATATATCAGAGCAAGATAAACATCACTGCGGCAGTGATTCATAAGGTCAACAGATGCATTTCACCTTTGGAGTGAATATTGCTCTGATAGCTGAGATGTTACTGCTGCTGCACACACAGACATCATAGACTATGTCAAATAAAGGGCCACCAGACTGATTAGTATAGTCACTCACAAACACACTCCAGCCTCTGGATCACAGACATGTGCAGCCTCCACTCTCTATCCCTTCTACCACTACCATAATGGCCTCTTCCCCTCAAATCTGACTGAGTTTATGTTCCTTCTGCTCGGGTATTCCAGCCCACTCAACTCCCCACTCTTCCTAACACACTTGTTGTGTCCAATCCTTTCTTCTGTAATTTCCTTTTTGATCCCATCATTGCCACAAATGTTGACTTACAAATATGTTCAAGACAAACATTGACATCATCAATCTTACTGGTCTCAGAGAGCTTGGAAAGGTCCTGGGCACTGACCCTTCCTCCAGACTCAGCCAGTGAAAAAAAAGAAGAGAAAAGAAAATGGCTGATGAATGTCTCAGCAAGAGCAGATGATCCCTGAGTCAAGGTGCCTGCAGTCTTTTAGAATGTTGTTCTCAGGGAAGGTGCACAAAATCACAAATGATGAGAAAATATATTCTTAAACAAATTTTATAGCTTTCCTGAGGAGGGTCAACAGTAGTTATAACACTTTTTAGTGGTTCCAAAGCTGGTGGAAGCAAGGGAGGAGGTTATCCTCAGACTAGAATGCTTCCTACAGACTGCATACAACTATAAATACACAAAGGGCCAGGTAAAAGTATTAAATTAGGTGATGGATTAAAAATTAATAATTATGTACCAGGTAATCAGGTAAATGTTTAATAAAAGCAGTACTGCAGCAGGCCAAACTAAAAATGTATCTACAACACCTGGTGAATGTCACCCATTCTCACCAAACAGTAAGGGTTGACCAACTCATGCCAGCATGGAAGAAAGATGTTAAAAGTTGATGACGATTTCTACTGAAACACACTGCCTTTGTTTCAATTAATTTTGAAAATAATGAGCAATTTAGTCAAAATCTCATATTTTTCATTTTCTTCAGTCACTTTTCATTACAATTAATATTTCAGTAAATGCAATTGAAACAACAATATATTGAAATTGCTCTCTATTGTAGCCCTGTTCAGTCAGTTAGGATCTTAGTCTTGTGAACTACATGGTAACCACACTAGTGCTGGTGCCACAGAAAAAAAATGTCCCTAGCACATTATGTAAAGTAGCTGGCATAAAGGAAGGGCATCTAATTGTAGAAACCATGTCAAAGCAGACCTTGGAGAATAACACAATCCTCCAGCCTGTCAGATCCTGTCAGCTCCTGCCGGCATGGAAGATGGAAATTAATAGATGATGATGATGGTGATGGTGGTGGTGGCGATGACGACGATGATGATGATGATGATGATGATGTCTTGAAAACCAGAAGACAAAATACTAGTAAGAGAGATGGATAAAGTATGACAAATGAATAAATGAATAGACAAACTGAATGACAGACACTGGAAAAAAAAAAGATTCCTTCTTTTTTTTTTCTCTTCCCTTCTTAAGCCTATGTGATCCATTAAGCTGGACAAGCTGGAGCTCACTCCACTTTTTGAGGTATTTAATTGACTGAGAGCAAAAGATTCCCCCTTCTCATTCACCGAATGGAACAGCAATCTATCATAGGAGTTATTTTTCCAGCTTTTTCAGCTAAGTGGACTGGAGCAATGTGAAGCAAAGTACCTTGTTCATGGGACACAACAAGCTGCTGGAGCCAAGAATTAAACCTACAACCTATGAATATGAGTCCAACACTCTAACCACAAGGCTACAAACATTCTTCACACAAGTAGAATATCAAGTAAGATAAAAAAACCAAAAAGAAAATAAAAAACACAGATAAGATGACCAAACCTCTAATTTTTTCTCTTTTTCAAGATTATGCTTCTCTTGCATAGAGATTGATGATCTAAAATGGGCGTTTAAATCCTGGTACCTTTTCAATTCATCTTTGGCCAAAACTAATTCGGTCTGCCTCTTTAAAATCTCATAAGAAATTCGACTCACTGACTTGTCAGTCATGCTTTTATGTGTTTGACTGTAACGAATTAAAATAGAAAAAAATACAGAAAAATGCCTAAATGTTGTGGATAGTTTTATTATTTAGTTCCTTTATTAATAACATGGCTGGGACTAAAACAACAACAGATGGAAAATACATAGTTGTGGTGGTGGTGGTGGTGCTACTTCTGATGGTAGTAGTTGTAACAAAAGCAGCAGTAATAGTAGTAGCAATAGTAATAGTAGTAGTAGCAGCAGGAATATGGTTTTATAGGCCTCTAGGTGTCATGTACTATGAAGCCCACAATGATATTTTTAATAATGTTTCACTTAAACCATTAGCATTTAAACCAGCTATATCTGGCCAAATATTCTACTGACTGGATCTAGCCCAAATATTCTACCTGTTTTGTGTTCAAACTGGTCAGATCTGCCTTTCACACCTACCCTTCAATGTCATTCTAAAAACAAACAATCATAATCATCATCAGAATCATTATTTAACGTTCACTGTCCATGCTGGGACAAGTTAGATGGTTTGACTAGAAATTGTAAGCCTGAGAGCTGCACCAGGTTCCAGTCTGATTTGGCTGGATGCACTTCCTAATGCCAACCACTCCAAGAGTGTAATGGGTGTGTTTTACATGCCACTGGCATGGGTGCCATTTACATGACACCAGTAATGGTCACAACAACAATTTCACAGATGCCATTTACATGACTAGTTTCGCTTGGCTTGTTGAATCTTCTCAAGTACAGCATATTGCCAAGGTCTCGGTCACTTGTCATCACATCATTGAAATCTCAAAGCAACAAGATAATGTATGATTAATTCAAAACAGTGGGAATAAACGAGCGTTACATTTGACAGAGTAATCTGCTGAATGCTAAAAGCTTAACCTATGGAGGCCTTCAGTAGAAGGCCCTGAACTGCAATTCTTAAACTCCCAGCATGTAACCCTTTAGCATTCAGGTTACTTTGTCAAATATAATGCATATTTGTTCACATTGGTTTGAATTAATTATGCATTATCTCATAACCTTGAGATTTTGATGATGTTATTGTATATTTTTAGAATGACATTGTAGGGTTAGTGTGAGAGACTAGATCTGGCTAACTTGAGCATAGAATAAGAAGAATATTTAAGCTAGATATGGTCAGTTTAAATGCTAAAAGTCAGGATATTGCAACAGAGTGGACTCCAGTAGCAGTGACCAAGGACCAAATGGTGGTATTTAACCAAGTGATGGGGTTAAGTCTACAACCAAAGTAGGCCATGGTAGGATCTGAATTCAGAACACAAAGAATTAGGAGTAAATAACACAAAACATTTGGACTGACAGTCTAATAATTCACTGCTCTTGACTGGTGTTTTATTTATCAGCCTCAGAAGGATTGAAGACAAGGTTACCTAAGATAGGTTTTGAACTTAGTAGACAAAAAGCCAGAATTGAACTTAGTAAACAAAAAACCAGAATAAATAATAGTCTGGTCCAGTGTTTTACCAACTCAAATAATTTGCTTTCTCTGTGTCATGGAATCACTCAAACAATTGATGAAGCTATTGACAGCATCACTACCTCTGACTATAAGAACTACAAATCCTTCTTGAGCCAAGTAGTGAGGACCATTTATAAAATCCTTTGAAGAATAACACATGACCATCTTCAAAAACAAAAACAAAAAAAAATGGCAAATGGATTAAGAAACAAAGTCCCAACTCTACAATATCAAAGTAAATGTGATGGCCATGGCAGGAATGTCTTTGACCATAGCTCTTCTTGATTAAGGCTGGTTTTGAGGTAAACAATAACAAGATGCTGGAAAACAAAACAATGAAGAAGCTTCTTTGTGGTTGCTTGACTTGCAATACATAGCAGCCAAAGTTCCGTTAAATCACACCCAAGTATTATGTCATATGTAAACAAACATAAGTTTGTTCCTGAAGCGCTGAAATGTATTGTAGTACAAGTAGAAAGATATAGGAATTTTCTGCTCTGTAAGGATTTTATCCTATATGTACTGTTCTATCAGTACTTATGCATTGAAAAAATATATCTTTCTACTGACACCCAAGTATGTTTAAAAGAGGAGGACATGTTGGTTGTATTAGATAATGTAGTTTTATACACAATATGACTGCATGTAAATTGTGGTGGTAACAGATGGGATATCCTAGATTGTAGTTCTGCTTGATTAAAGCTGGCTTGGAGGTTAAATACCACCACCAACACCACCACCACCACCATCATCATCGTCATTAACAAGAGCAACACCTTCCCCAAAACAACAACAACCATTTCACCACCATTAACAACAGTTCTACTACTATCGACAACTACCATCACTACTAACAATAACAACACCACCACCAACAACAACATCAACACCAACAGCTCCACCCCACCTAAAGCACCACCATCCACATCAACACCACAATGTCCTCTATACTTCCACCACCACTACCATCTCCACCACCACCACCACCACCAACAACAACAACAACAACAACTGCAAGAAAAATGTTAGTAACTACCACCACCACTACCAGAATGAACAAAAACAGCAAGAAATTTCCACACAAGACTCACTAAGTTTCAATTTCATTGTCCAATGTTTTTGTTTGGCTAACCATCGCAATATTACTTGTTTCCATTTTACATAGTTGCTGCTCAAGGTTTTCTTGTTCGGTTTGTAACTTGGTGATATTCTCTTTCAAAGCTGTGTGCTGTAATGATTTAAGCAATTAGGTTTAACGAATCAAATAACGCTAACTAAAGTGCATGTCACACTTCACTGGAAGAGATCAAATTCTGAAAGTGTCACTTTTGAGATTATCTTTATATATATATAATAATAGCTAATGTAAATATTTGTTGGTTGGTTGGTTGGTTGACTGATTTCTCTAGTCACATTTTATATTGTATAGATAGAGTTAAAACAAGAGGTACAGGATGAGTGCACATACTAGCTTTAGAATGAGTAAATGAAGGCTATACACACACACACAGATTGAAAGCAAACGAATCATAGACATAGCAGTGGCACGTAAAATACACCATTTTGAGCGTGGCTGTTGCCAGTACCGCCTGACTGGCCTTCGTGCCAGTGGCACGTAAAAGCACCCACTACACTCTCAGAGTGGTTGGCGTTAGGAAGGGCATCCAGCTGAAGAAACTCTGCCAGATCAGATTGGAGCCTGGTGTAGCCATCTGGTTCACCAGTCCTCAGTCAAATCGTCCAACCCATGTTAGCATGGAAAGCGGATGTTAAATGATGATGATGATGATGATGAAAGTTAATCTCCACATCAAAGTGGCTGTTCCATGTTACTACTAGTTTAACCACAGGAAGATCTTCCGCCCACAGGTTATTAGTGCAGCACTGCAGCCTACATATTGCTAGCAGGGGGAGCAAACCCCTACTATTCTCTAGTAGACAACAGAATCATGAGACTGACTCAGTTTCAAGCTGGTTGGCTCATCCTCAATTGCAAGCACCCGGCTGCCATAGCAATAGCCAGGGTCCACTCCAGCCAGCAATATATTCTAAACAAAGCGACCATTGGTCACTGATTTGCAATAAGCAAAATAGCTATTTGTAAAATCTCAAGGAAAGATCAGAGTAGTAACTATACCGACAAGTAGAATCAATCATCACATCGAAATGGCTGTTCCATGTTACTACTAGTTTAACCCCAGGCAGATCTTCCACCAGCTGGTTATCAGTGTAGTGCTGCACCCTATATATTGCTAGCAAGGGGAGTGAATCCCTACCATTCTCTAGCAGACAACAGTAATGGGTTAAGGGTATGAACCTTCCCTCTCCTGATTTGAACATAAAATATGACTAAAAATCAAAAAAAAAAAAAAAAATAATAATAATAATAATACTAACCTTCGATTCTAGAGTTTTCTGTAATTTCATGTTTTCTTTCTTAAGATGACTATTTGTCTTCAGTTGTGTATTCAGTCTCTGGGTTAGCTCCTTGTACTGTTGAGAATAGATAGATAGATAGATAGATAGATAGATTTCTTTTATTAGCCACACAGGGCTCAACGAAGATGGGACAAATACAATGTAGAGCTTTTCTTTTTGGGAGGAGGAAGAAAAAAAAAAAAA
>NC_068987.1:23565282-23577130 GCF_001194135.2 Octopus bimaculoides | reverse complement strand
CCTCGGCCTCTTCTTGATCCACGACTGCAGATAGATAGATAGATAGATAGATAGATAGATAGATAGACAGACAGATAGATAGATAGATAAATAGATGGATAGATAGATACTTAGATAGATAGATAGATAGATAGATAGATAGATAGATAGATAGATAGACAGATAGACAGATAGATAGATAGATAGATAGATAGATAGATAGATATAGATAGATAGATAGATAGATAGATAGATAGATAGATATTAGTAGTAGCAGTAGTAGTTAGTAGTAATGGTGGTGGGGGTGGGGGGGATGATGATGATAGTGGTGACAGTGACAGTGGCAAAGTGGCGATCATCAAAATGATAATGGTGATTGTGTCAACAGTGGTCATACGTGGCTTTGTTGTTGTTGTTGTGGTGGTGGTGGTGGCGGCGGCGGCAGTGGTGATGATGATGATACTTGTGGAGATAGCAACGATGGTAGTGAGGGTAGTACTGGTGGTGTGTACTGGTTTGGAGTGTTATGTAAAAGTCTAGTCTGGAGCGGTGTTGGATGAGTAGTCTACCTTGTGAATATATATATATATATAGAGAGAGAGGGAAGAATTGTAGAGTGTGAGGTGTAGTAATCTGCTGTATAGTAGTGTAGTTTGTTGACAGTGTTTAGTGGCAGTGTGGAGTAGTATGAGGCAGTGTGTGTTGTAGGTCCTCCTGTGCTTTTCAGGGCATTGAGCTGCAAGTTTTCTTCAGTGGAATCAGTCAGCTACTATTCTTGCACATCCATTCCACATGATCTTGACTGCCTTCAGGCCATTTTGAAATGTCAATCACCAGGTGAACTTTGACCAGCCCATTTTATGCATGTTTTCAGGTGACACACAAGTCATGGATGTTTCTGAGTGCTATTGACCAGCTGGAGAGAGAATGTGGCCAGCCAGGTGGAACCAGCATTCTGCTGCAATCTCTTGCGTTGGTCATGACCTTACTTTTCTCAGAATCTCATTTGTGACACAGACACATCAAACAAACTTCAGGATCTTTCTGAGGCACCTTTGATGGAATGCATTTAGTTTTCTATCCATCCTTAATACAATATATAGGGTTCTATAAGAAATTAGAAGTACACTATGTAGTATATGATATAAGGGACAATAGCATATAGATGATTACAAAATGTAGTGGATGACACATATAAGGGATTACAAGATGTTGGGGGCTACAACATAGGGCACTATTTACTAGAACAGAAGTTTACCCACTAAATACTCATTTAAATTACTTTAAAACATGAAATTTGTATGATAAATCAAGGGTGGTCTCAAGGTGGTTGGTATTAAAAGGGTTAATTTGCATTTGGTGGTGAGGCTCCAGTTCAGGAGTCAAGGATTTTGGGGGAGTATGGAGTTTACTTTGGTTTAAGGTGATAGTATATGTCAAAGGCTCCAATTATGGGTCAAAAACATTAGAAGATGGGCCAGTGACTAGTGCATACAGATCTCATGGGATAACTGGTCCTAAAACATGTGTCACACAAGCCAACCAGTGCATGGTCATGTTCTAATGCCACATAAAAGAGTCCCCATGTCTAAAGGTTAAATACCTGAAAAGTAAGCTAAAGGGAGTAGGATACTGACAGAATACATTATAAATAAACCAGCAAGAGGCAACAGAAAATTATTGCTGAATATTTCCCATGAAAATCCATGGATCTTCAGATTGGTGGGGGGGGGGGAGAGAGAGACTGCCTAGGAGTCAGAAATATTGATATAATTTCAAACCTCCATGTTGAAGATCTGCAGACTAGACTTAAAGTTGTCTATCTTCACATCCTGCACAGTTTTAATCTCTTCATTCTCCCTGATCTTCTGTTTAGTCTCAATGATGTCCTTTTTCATCTGTTCATTGTTCTCTGCAGAGGCCTTCACTGATTGTCTGTAAATATAAAAAAACAAAAAATAGATGTGTATCATCTATTTGTGGTCAACTGAAGCACCATCATCAGTTTATTGTATATTATAATAAATGATAATGAGCTTATTGTATATGATATCACATCAGTCTGTAGAATGTGTATTGTTGTTGTTGATTAACTCCAGATCAAGGCCTGGTTAAGGAAACCTTTGATCATAGACATTCCAGCCATGACTATACTGTCTTTTTTCTCTTTTCAGATATAGTGTATCTTAGACAACATAACACGATGTGTCCCCTCCTTTTCCAAGATGACTGTGTGATTTAAGGGCGATATAGAAGCTATTTCTAGCAAGTCAAACAAGCAGTAGAAATTCTTGATAGGATTGAGGGGGGAGGGAGAGAGAGAGAGAGAGAGAGAGAGAGAGAGAGAGGCAGACAAAAAAGAGTGAGAATAAAAGTGAGTGAGAGAGAGATGAAGAAAAGAGAAGAGGAAAAAGAAAGAGAGAAAGAGTGAGAAAGAAAGAAAAAGAGGGAAAGAATGAGAGGGAGAGAAAGAGAGAAAGGGAGAGAGAGAGAGAGAAGCAGAAGAAGAAAAGAGAAAAGAGTGAGGGGAAAAGAGAGAGAGAAGAGAATTGAACCCCAGTACTGGACTGTTACTTTATTTGTTAATTTTGGAGGGACGAAAGTTCAACTTGAACTTGGTATGATTTGAACATGTAGTGCTGAGTGTTGGAATAAATACAACAAAACCACTCGACCATATGCAGGTAGTCTAACTGATGTTCTAATGGCTATGCTAATTTGCTGCCTTACAAACATTCTCAACCATATCCAAAAGAAAGGTCAATTGAATTACCAGCTGCTTTTCATTGACCAACATTGTACAAACACTGACTACAAGATATAGTGTTTCTTCTCTCTGTCTTTTGCCATTTTGATAATTTCCCATCCACTGAACTACAGTAATGTCTTGATATATGAGTTAATTTGTTCCTGGAGACTGCGTGTAAAGTGAAAACTTGTAAAGCAGAGCAATAATTTCCCATAGTGGCAATGTTATAAATTGTAATTTGTTCCATCATCATCATCACCACCACCACCGTTGCCACCACCGCCACCATTTAACATCCATTGTCCATGCTAGCATAGGTTGAATAGTTTGACTGGGCTGGCATGTTGGAAGGCTGCACCAGACTTCAGTCTGATTTGGCATAGTTTTCTACAGCTGGATGCCCTTCCTAATGCCAATTACTCTAAGAGTGTAATGGGTGCTTTTACATACTACCAGCACGGGTTCCATTTGCATGAGATCGGGGTGCATTTATGTATCACTGGCACAGGTGCCAATTTGCGTGATACTGATATGTGCCAAGCACAACATAATGCCACAGGACATGGTCATTGCCTCCGTCAGGCTCAACACTCAAATGGAACTTAGCCACTTTGCCTCTGTCAGGCCCAACACTCGAGAGGAACTCAGCCACTGTTTGCCTGCATGAGGCACAACATTCAAAAGATATTCTTTACATGCCACCAGCATGGGTGCACTTGGCTTGACGGGTCCTCTCAAGCACAGTACATTGCCAAAGGTCTCAGTTACCAGTCATTGCCTCTGTGAGGCTCAAAGTTCAAAGATCATGCTTCACCACTTCGTCCCATGTTTTCTATGGCCTACCTCTACCACAGGTTCCCTCCACAGTTAGAGATTGGCACATCTTTACACAACTGTCCTCGTTCATACGCACTTCACACTTTACAGGACTTTCCCAGAAAAATATTTTACCTCTAAAATTTATAATACTTGTAAATAAATGGCAATAAAACAACAATAGAATGCAAAGAATATTCTACGTAAAATAAAAAGAATGTCAAGATCATTTGTAATAAAAAATATTATTATAATCATTTTCTGCATCACTTTCACTCACACTAGACTTGTGCACATCATCACTTGCAGATAGGATTGCTGGTTCAAAAGTACTCATAGACGGGCTTGTAGATTTCTTTTTAAAGAACAAGTCTAGAGATGTTTGCTTAGAAGTTTTTTTTCGCTTTCTATAAATTTCTTGGTAACACACAGAAGCATTTCTTCTGGTAGTTGAAACTTTGTTCAAAATTTGGATCTTGTGCTTGAAAAATTTGTTGTAAAATAAAACTCATAAACGTGGGGTTCCATAAAATGGGTCCTCGTAAAGTGAGGTATAACTGTATTTAGTCTATACTTTCATGATCCAGACCTAACAGGATCATTCACCCTCACTGTGCCTCACCTCCTTTATTCAGTCCTTTCTCATGATTATAACTTACAAATGTTGAAAATAAACATAAGTCACATCAACCTTATCAGTCAAGGAATTCCAGCACAAGTGTTAGTCTTGTCTTTCAAACTCTCAGTCAATCATTCTCAGGTCTTAGGCAAAATTTGACAAGCATGTAGACCCAAGATAGATTTTGATAAGCCTATAGGTCTGAGAGAGACTTTAGGCCTAAGACATAATTTAACTTAAGAGAAAAGGCAGAGCTTGTGAGATTTTATAGGCCTGAAAGATTGTTGGGAAGAAGAAAGGAAGGAAACAAACCACAACTCATGAGTAACAACAGTAGGAAGCAGCAACACACCAAGATATTCCCAGACCAGAGACAGGGTTAAGATACTTACAATAAAGCAGTGGACTCAGTTAATGACAGCCAAGGGCCAACTGAGGGTTTTAAAATGGATCAGGATGGATTAAATCTACCTCCAAGTTTATTACTTACATGATAAGTGAATACAGGAACCACTGTATGGTTTCTTGGCCTGATTGAAATAACAGGCAAATCTCTTCAAATAACTCTCTGCCATCGTGAGAAAAGGAAGGATAGACTTTATCCTGCAATTTTAGATTCACTGTACCAGAAAAAAATTGAATGTAAGGCAAGATGGTCATGATTGGAGTGGTAACAAGGCTGACCCTTGGGTGAGTTAACAACAACAACAACAAGAAGCACAAAGACCAGAACCACCACAACAACTACAAACACAAGAACAATCACAACAAGCACCACAACGACAACGACCACATTAACTACCACCACAACGACTACATCAACAGCAACAACAACTATAACAACAGCAAAAAAACAACAGCAACAAAAAAAAATAGCAGTAGCAGCAACAGCAACAGCAGTAGCAAGAACCACTGCCACCACCACCATCACTTACCTGAGTCTTTCAAGTTCTTCATATATTCCAGTGATATTACTTTTTATATCTTTTCTCTCCATGTCAGTAAGTCTTTTAGCCTCCATATGGCACTTTTTGGCCACCTCAAGTCGCATTAATGTTTCAGCCAGTGTTGCCTTACTCTGCAAATACCCCAAATACAGGATAACAGAATTCAAACAGCTCAGCTCAAGAACAATAGCAGTTTGGCTATTATATCTATGATTTAGAGATACGTTTCACATACAAAACAATAGTTAGGTTGGTATTGATGTATTTAACAAAGACAGCATTAACAACCTAACTAGAAATAAATATTCAGTAAGTATGGAAAAGGAAAGAACAGCCAATGACTAAATACTATTTCCATTTTACCAAGTAGTAAGAGATAACTCTTGACAGGTTTTGCTAAGAAGACTATACAAGAGTGAAACTTCAAGACTTCTCAAGACAACTGAAATCTCATGCAAGATTGATGTCTTGCAAAAAGCAGCCTTATTGAGCACAGCGCATATCTTAAGGAAAGTATTATCTGTCTGAGGTCCTTGTTGTGACTTGAGAGATAACTAAAGACTCCGGTGCATTTTTGCCTTCACTGTGTCATGAAGGAATAATAATGATAACAACAACAACAACAACAACAGTAAATGTACACACACATGTCAATGTGTATGTGTGTGTGTGTGTGTGTGTGTGTGTGTGTGTATGAGAGAGAGAGTGTGTGTGTTGAGAGAGAGAGAGAATAGGATGTGTCTTACCTCTTCAAAAGCAGCACAGATTTTGTCAATATTAACTTTCTCTAACTTCATTTTCTCTTCCACCAATGGTCTGTCAAATAAACAAACACTTGCATTATTGATACAGTAACTGCAACTGTACAGAGATGTTGCTGAAATAATGATAAATATAGACTTGATAAAGGGCAATTTATTCAATTTCAAATTTCACTAGAGGAATTTAAACTGAGAAATGAGATTAGCCAGAGCACTGCACCATACTCAAATAGATTGATTAATTGTTGTTGTTGGCACTCCGTTGCTTACGACATCGAGGGTTCCAGTTGATCCGATCAATGGAACAGCCTGTTCGTGAAATTAACGTGCAAGTGGCTGAGCACTCCACAGACACGTGTACCCTTAACGTAGTTCTTGGGGATATTCAGCGTGACACAGTGTGACAAGGCTGACCCGTTGAATTACAGGCACAACAGAAACAGGAAGTAAGAGTGAGAGAAAGTTGTGGTGGAAGAGTACAGCAGGGTTCGCCACCATCCCCTGCCAGAGCCTAGTGAAGCTTTAGGTGTTTTTGCTCAATAAACACTTACAACGCCTGGTCTGGGAATCGAAACCGCGATCCTATGACCGCGAGTCTGCTGCCCTAACCATTGAGCCATTGCGCCTCCACATAATGTGAGATTATAACCAAACTATTAATTACTTCTTAATTCCATCAAGTGAGTAGAATATGCTTTTCCTAATTGTTTTAGATGCCTGTGTAGTTGCAAGCAGACACAGCCTAGACATCCTCTCTACTTCACCATCCTTGACTCAGTGGAATATCAAGGACATGATAAATGGAGAGAGAAAAGGCTGCACTACCAACTGGCGGCTACTAATTTTCAGCTGAGTAGCCTTGAAGCAGTGTGAAATGAAGTGTCTCACTCCATAGTATGACACAAAGTGCCACCTGCTCCAGGAATTAAACCCACAACCTTATGATTATGAACCCCAAAAACTCTAACCACTAGGCTATGTGCCTGTCTATAAGTAAGGTAGGATGGTCAGGGCCAGAACATCTTTAATAATAGGCTTGCTTGAACAGAACTAAGGACTAAACAACAACAACAACAACAACAGCAACAACAGGTAACATGAAAGTGCACTAACAGTTGTGCTGTAGAGTATTCAATGTCTTCATTAAGGAGATTGTTGTAGTTTTGCGCTATATTCATCTTCTTCTTGCAAATCCCAAATATACGTTGCATGTATTGATCTTTCATGAAGCATGGAAGGTTCTTCTCTCGGAATTTATTATGCTCTGACAACAACAACAACAAAAAGATATTAAACTAAGATGGTAGTAAACTACTATCATTTTGCATAAATTGGTGGTTTGGTCATGTGACATAGTGTCAATGGTGCTGGTGCTGGTGCTGGTGTCATGTGTTAGCAGTGTTGGCAATGGTGATGGGTGGTTGTGGTGAATTTTTGCCAATCAGTTGGTAAATTTGTGAATGGGATCTGTGGTTTGTGAGTCAGGAAAGATGATGAAAGGTGGCACGGCCCAGGTTGATACAAAAATCTGAATGTTTGTGAAAGTAGGAGGGAGAATTCTCTTGTGATTTTACTGTATTGATGTTATTTGGATATTTTCACAAGTGTTGTAATAAGGGAATGTAACACAAAAGAGTGGTTGGTATCAAAATAACATAACACAGAGCGAGTATAACACTGAAGTAGTGGAACATAGAAGCAGTGTAACATTTAGTTAGTTGGCACTCCGTCGCTTATGACGTCGAGGGTTCCAGTTGATCTGATCAACGGAACAGCCTGCTCGTGAAATTAACGTCTAAGTGGCTGAGCACTCCACAGACACGTGTACCCTTAACGTAGTTCTTGGGGATATTCAGTGTGAAAAGGCTGACCCTTTGAATTACAGGCACAACAGAAACAGGAAGTAAGAGTGAGAGAAAGTTGTGGTGAAAGAGTACAGCAGGGTTCACCACCATCCCCTGCCAGAGCCTTGTGGAGCTTTAGGTGTTTTCGCTCAATAAACACTCACAACTCCCGGTCTGGGAATCAAAACTGCGATCCTATGACCGTGAGTCCGCTGCCCTAACCACTGGGCCATTGCACCTCCACTAGTGTAACATTAGAGCAGAAGTAATGTAACATGGTAGTAGTGTAACATAGGAACAGATTATCATAGTTGTAATGTATGAGGGTTGGCTAAAAGATTCATAGGCTCAACAAAGATACTCCCATGGAATATGACCAAATGAAGTTTACCTTCCAACATAGACCCCTTTGTGGTACACCCACTTCCATTGATGAAGAAGCTTTCATCCTGCTGCTTATAAAAGTCATCAACAGCATATATGGCATCATCATCACTGTGATACTGGTTCCAAGCCAAGTGCTTTTCATGTTGATAGTTAGATCAGGCCAAATCAGGAGAATAGGGATGGTGATCAACCAGTTCAAAGTCAAATTCATGCACAGCAGCCATTGAAACCAAGGACTTGTGTGCTGGAACACTGTCCTGATGAAACATGACTCCTTTTGTCAGTTTTTTTGGCTATTTGGTCTTGACAGCCTTTTGTAACTGCCTCAGAAGTTTGGCATAGTACTCTCCATTGATGGTGTGGCCCACTTGAAGATAGTCAATAAATACAATGCTTTTCGCATCCCAAAAAACTGAGGCCATCACCTTTCCTGCAGATGAAACACTCTTGGCCTTCTTTAGAGTAGGTGAGGAGGGGTGTTTCCACCACATCGATTGTCACTTTGTCTCTGGCTCAAACTGATGAACCCAACACTCATCCTGGGTTAGGAAACATTTGCGGACATCAGCTGGATCTGCCTCAATTAATGACAGATTTTTCCATGATATGATCAGCCTGGTGCTCTTTTGATCAGGTGTCAGAAGATATGGCACCAATGAACAGAAACTTTTGTCATGCCAAGTTCATTGTGCAGAATGTTCTCAACTCTCTCATAGGATATGTTAATAGCATTGACTCTTTGATTTTAGTCAATTGCCTGTCGTCCATCACCATGTGGTGAACACAATCAATGTTTTTGTCGGTGATGGTAGTTTCAGGACATCCAGATCTTGGGTCATCATTAAGACTCTCCTTCCCCTCTTAGATTCAGCTGCCCACTTCTGTACTCCTTTACTCTTTTACTCTTTTACTTGTTTCAGTCATCTGACTGCGGCCATGCTGGAGCACCACCTTTAGTCGAGCAAATAGACCCCAGGACTTATTCTTTGTAAGCCTAGTACTTATTCTATCGGTCTCTTTTGCCGAACCGCTAAGTTACGGGGACGTAAACACATCAGCATCGGTTGTCAAGTGATGTTGGGGGGGACAAACACAGACACACAAACACACACACACACACATATATATACATATATACGACGGGCTTCTTTCAGTTTCTGTCTACCAAATCCACTCACAAGGCTTTGGTCTGCCCGAGACTATAGCAGAAGACACTTGCTCAAGGTGCCACTGAACCTGGAGCCATGTGGTTGGTAAGCAAGCTACTTACCACACAGCCACTCCTGCGCCTACTGTTGATAAAACTGGAGCATCATCCCCTAATGTAGCAACCATGTCAGCATAAACATCCTTGGAAGCTAGAACCTTTTTCTGCAGGTACTTGATAACACCACAATGCCAAATTTTGTTGATTTTCAACAGAAGTCACTACCAGTAACCTTTTAAGTCTTCTTTGAACAGTCAGACATGAATTTATTTGGAAAGAAACAATACAGTTATTAATAAGAAGTGTTGAGATTAATGTCTGCAAGATTTCACAGCTCTAGCATCACTCCTTCATAGTCGGCCTATGAACTTTTCAGCGCACTCTTGTAAAATAGGAGTGATATAACAAAAGTAATGTAACACAGAAGTAATGTAATACAGAATTAATGTAACAGAGAAGTAATGTAACATTGAAGCTGTATAACAGAAGAGCAGTGTAACAGGAGCAATGTAACACTGAAGCAGTGTAACATCGAAGTAATGTGACATAGGAACAGTGTAACACAGAAGTAGTATAACATAGGCGTAATGTAACGTAGAACTAGTGTAGCATAGATGAAGAGTAACATAGAAGTAGTGTAACTTAGGAGCAGTGTAACACATGCAATGTAACATAAACATCATTGACTGGACAAGACAAGAGTAATGAAGTATAAGAAAACAAAACACCTCTACTATATAATTGTCATCGTCATAGAAACATAACTTTCATCCCCGTCATCATCAACACTCCCTAATGACAACAAAAGCTATTACCCCTTTGGACAGCAGCAGCTATAGTTTTCAGCTTCTTTTCCCCCATTTCGTCAATCTGGCACGTAATATATTGAGTTATGTCAATTTCTTGTCTCAACTTCTCATGGGTTCGCACACAGTCATAATGTAGATTTGCAAGTAGAAACAGTACTTCCCCAATCACAGCTGGCTGCACAGCAGGTTCAAGGGAAGCTTTTGTCCAAGGCACCACTGGAAATAAAAAGTGTAAGGATAAGAAAGACATACATACCCTAATACATTCACACACACACATAGATACATATATATACACACACACACATTCATACACACACAAGAATACATTTATACATTCATACACAGATAGATACATATAAATCTAAATACATTTATACACATGCTCTTTTACTCTTTTACTTGTTTCAGTCATTTGACTGCGGCCATGCTGGAGCACCGCTTTTAGTCAAGAAAATCGACCCGAAGACTTATTCTTTGTAAGCCTAGTATTTATTCTATCGATCTCTTTTTGCTGAACCGCTAAGTTACGGGGACGTAAACACACCAGCATCGGTTGTCAAGTGATGATGGGGGGACAAACACACATACATATATACGACGGGCTTCTTTCAGTTTCAGTCTACGAAATCCACTCACAAGGCTTTGGTCGGCCCGAGGCTATAGTAGAAGACACTTGCCCAAGGTGCGACACAGTGGGACTGAACCCGGAACCATGTGGTTGGTAAGCAAACATTCATACACACTTAAATAAATAGATATATTTATACATACATTTATATAGAAACACATACACACATTCATATATACATACATTCATATACCCATATGAAGGTAGTCTCTCATAGTCTGAGAAAGATGGCTCTGCAATTTCTTACTGAATAAGCCTGCACAAAAAGTTTGTTTATAGTAATCAAATGTTTCTGCCATACATTAGCTCACACCCTCCATCAAATCAATATTGCCTGGACAGGTACATACAGTGTATCACACATCAGGTGTCAAAGTGATTACAGAGTAATGTGAGATGAGATGCTTCGCTCAAGAACACAACACACCACCTGTTCCAGGAAGGGAAACCACAATCTCATGACTGTGAGTATAACACCCTAATAACTAGACCATGCATGCTTGCGAGACCTTGTCAGCATTTAAAAAATGGCAGTTAAAACAAGATATCCACCTTCACAATTTTGTTACTATGTAAGTGGCCAGTCAAAGTTTACTCTAAATTAAAGAGAAAAAGAGAAGACAGACAGACAGACGCATGCACACACACACACACACACACACACACACACACACACACATACATGCACACACGCATACACACATACATATATGAGCATGTCTATGTATGCAAGTATATGCATAAGAAGACATACATAAAACAAAAACATACAAATCTGCACGTACATACATACATACATACATACAAAAATACCATGTTGTTGATGTTGAAATTCCAATGAAGGAACCTTGGATCAAGGTTAGAAGCTGGCTCTTTCTCTATTGGCAAGAAATCTTGAAATAAAACTGAATAATGACAGACAGACACGCACATACACACACACACACACATTCATACAACACCTGAGAATCTTACCTGCACCGGAAGGAGTTGCTGATGGTGCTGGCATTCCAGTAAAGTAAAATTTTTCAAGTTGCTCCAAATTCTCCACAGCCTTTTTGACACAATTGCTTCCAAAACAGTTGTGCCGCTTAAAGAA
>NC_068987.1:23557764-23564289 GCF_001194135.2 Octopus bimaculoides | reverse complement strand
AGAGGAAGAAGGAGGAGAGGAAGAAGGAGGAGAGGAAGAAGGAGGAGAGGAAGAAGGAGGAGAGGAAGAAGGAGGAGAGGAAGAAGGAGGAGAGGAAGAAGGAGGAGAGGAAGAAGGAGGAGAGGAAGGGGAAGGAGAGAAGGATGATAGTAGTAGTGTTATACACAATAACAACACTACTAGTATGGTATAAAAACTATCATATGTGCCACAACTGGTGGCACATGTGTATATGAACAAAACCAATAAGGATTTCTCCCTTAAAACAACATGAAATGGTAATATATCGATAAATGCCTGTCTCAGACATTGACTTACCTTTATGTTGCTCAAACAGTTCCCTGTTACTTTTGAAGAACAAAATCAGCTCATTAATACTATTTTCTTGTGGATCCTCAGGGAAGGACTCATAAAAGCAAGTTGATTCATTGCCTGAAGCTTAAATATAAGAGCAACATGAAACTTTAATGAAATGGGTAGAGCAAGCAATAGTTAAATAGCAACACATTTCAAGCCATCTTTCTCAAACCTGGTTCTATGATACAAATTTCCTGTTTTAAAGTGATCTAAACTCTAACTTTCCATCAAAATTTCATGTTAGTTTACATCTCAAATACCATTTTAACCCATTGCCTCCCATAATTCTATTAGCTGGAATAATTTTTTTATGAAACTTTGATTTCTAGCATAAAACAGCCTTAGAAACACGCTGGAATGATCAAAATAACATTTTAAATAGAAATAAGCGAGATATTGGGTGAAAAATTAGCAAACCTCATTTGAATATCAGAGAAATATACCAAGTAGATATAGCAAAAAGGCTAGATATGTGTAAATATTGACAGATAATTATGAAATTCGTAATTTTTAAGTGATCTCATATGAGATTACTGGTAGGTAATGGGTTAATAATCCTTTCTACTATAGATGCATGACTTAGTGGTTAGAGCATCAGGTTCACAATCATGAGGTAGTGAGCTCAATTCCTAATCCAGGCTGTGTGTTGTGTTCTTGAGCAAGACATTTTATTTCACACTGCTCTAATTCACTCAGCTGTAGAAATGAGTTGCAATGTCACTGGTGCCAAGTTGTATCAGCCTTTGCCTTTCCCTTGGATAACATCAGTGGTGTGAAGAGGAGAGACTGGTCAAAGGGTCAGCCTTGTCACACTGTGTCACGCTGAATATCCCCGAGAACTATGTTAAGGGTAAACGTGTCTGTGGAGTGCTCAGCCACATGCACGTTAATTTCACGAGCAGGCTGTTCCGTTGATTGGATCAACTGGAACCCTCGACGTCGTAAGCGACAAAGTGCCAACAACAACAACATCCCACTGTTACACTCATTCATAACACATTCCCAACATCTATAGGTATGAATGTAAACCTCCTTATTCATACCAACAAATAACAGAAATAGCAGAGGAAAGTTTCCATTCTCTTCATCCAGCCAATCCATTCAGAGAATATAAAATGACCATGGTTTACATAGCCTGATAAGACTCACATTCAGTGACCAACAAACTGGATCCATGAACTAAATCACATGATAAATGCATGGCTTCTGTTGTCATGATTATCCTTTTCAACTTCTTTTGTGCCATGTTTCAAAATATCATCAAACCACCTGACTAATTACAGAAATAAAAAAAGAAAAAAAAACATAAAAAAACATTGAAAAATACTCCATTGTTTACAGTTACATTCTTTATAATCTTTTCTATTATGGGCACAACGCCTGAAATTTTGAGGGTAGTGGGTAAGACAATTACATCGACTTCAGTGCTCAACTGTCTCTTATTTTATTGATCCATACACACACACACACATACACACACAAAGTATGAGTCAATCTCTCTCTCCCTCTCTCTTGGCCAGGTAACCATGTACCTCCTCAATAGCAAGACAACTGTTTCTGCCTCTCTGTCTCTCTCTCTCTGTCGCACTCTAACATTTCATCATCTGACACAAGATCACCTCCTCCAATACTCCCTCCTGTCTTGAAATTCCTTGCAAGTTACTTGGTGACCCTGCCAGTGCTGGCACCATGTAAAAAAGCACTCAGTCCACTCTGCAGGGTGGTTGGTGTTAGAAAGGGCATCCAGCCATAAAAAAACCATGCCAAATCAGACACAGAAGTCTGGTGCAGTCTTCTGTCTGGCCAGCTCATGTCAAACTGTCTAACCTATGCCAGCATGGAAGGCAGATGTTAAATGATGATGATGATGATGATGACGATGATGATGATGATGATGAAAAGGAGGAGAAAGGATAAAAAGCAAAGAAGACCTCAGTGGAATTTGAACTGAGAGAGTAAAACCAGAAGAAATTCCACTAAAGCATTTTGTCCAGCATATTAATGATTCAGTCAGCCATTATTTTAATAATAAGCCTCTCTACTAAAGGCACAAGGCCTAAAATTTTGGGGGCAGGACCTAGTCAATTACATTGATCCCAGTGCTCAACTGATACTTATTTTACTGAGCCCAAAAGGGTGAAAGGCAGAGTCAACTTCAGTGGAATTTGGACTCAGAACGTAAAACCAAAAACAATGGCACGATGCATTTTGTCCAGCATGCTAATGATTCTGCCAGCTTGCTACCTTCTTAATAACAACAACAACAACAACAACAATAATGATCCTTTTTACTATAGGCAGAAAGCCTAATAATAATGATTTCAAATTTTGGCATAAAGCTAGCAATTTTGAGGGAGGGGGTAAGTTGGTTACATCAACTCCAGTACCCAACTGATATTTATTTTATTGACCCCAAAAGGACAAAAGGCAAAATCGACCTCATGGAATTTGAACTCAGTACTTAAAGATGGACAAAATGCCATTAAGCATTTCACCTGTTATGTTAATGATTCTGCTAACTTGCCACCTTACTAGGCCTAATAACAATAGTAATGATCATTATCATAATTATAATGAGCTTATTGTATACTGGGCTTATGTGCCCTACAACACAGCAGCAAAAAAAAAAAGTAAAAATAAAACAGGGGATAGAAAGCAGCAATCATCATCACCATCATCATATAGAGTAAAGACCCCCTTCGGTTATGAATGACTATGGGATTGCACCTAGAAAGTTCCCCTCCAAGGCATAAGTCCATGCATACCAGCCTCCCCTCTCCATGCCACTGATGTTTTCCATTGGAAAGTCAAAGGCCGATAGAGCTTGGCACCAGTGATGATGCAATTCATTTCTACAGCTGAGTGAATTGGAGCAACATGAAATAAAATGTCTTGCTCAAGAACACAACACACAGCCCAATCCAGGAATTGAACTCACTGTCACATGATTGTGAGTTCGACACTCTAACCATTGAGCCACATGCCTTCATATACACATATACACACACACACATGTGAGGGCACATGGTTAAATGGTTATGGTGATGATGATGTGCCAATGGGGAACCTCAAAGTATAAGCTGAGTAGAAGTGAATGGGGACATGAGAACAGAGTGTGTGGTTGGATGGAGGTTGCAAAAGTGTACTGGGGAGTGAGAATTGGTTAGAGATAGGAAATGGGTGAGTGAGATGAATACAATGAATGAAGGACAAATGCTAAGGAATGACAAGTGGAGAAGTTATATTACAATACTACACAGTGGCTGTGTGAGCTACGATTTCCTCGTCACCACTGTTTATCGCACGTTCGGATGACCTCTACTCAACTACTTTGACGTCTAGACTTCTCTCTCTGTATCTATGTATTGGGCTAGCCTACTTCATCGTCTGGGGCGTCGACACAACAAGAAGGTATGGAAGAGTAGGTGACAACTGTAGGAACTGGGTTGGGTTGGGTTAATGGGTGGATATAGTGACTGGTGGATAAGAGGCATGAGGTGATCTATGAGTTGAGGGGAGGTAGGGGTGAATAGGGGATGATTTACAATGCCAAAATAAAATCTAGGCCATGAAGGCATGTCCATGCCTTCACACCACATAATCTGTCCCTGACAAACCTCTTCCACCTCCCCACTTGTATTCATCATTCACTGTTTTCTTCTCCCCTCGTTCTCTAACTCTCCCTTGCAAACCTACCTGCACATAATATGTCTATCAAATTTCTTCTTCACAACATATCCTCTTAACACACTCTGCCCACTCTCCCTTTCACACTCTCACAAACTTATCCACCTATTACACCCTATCCAATCTCTGGCCCACTTCACTATATACACCTCCCTGTATCTTGGCTATGGGTTCCATCACATCTCTCTCTCTCTCTCTCCATTCTCTTTTACTGATGTAGCCATGTATCTCTTTCATCCTGCTATTCATACTTCCTATCACCTAACACAAAGCCACCTCTCTCAATACTATGCCCCACTCAGTTGAGAGGTCATGTCTTGCAAGTTATTTGGTGACCTCACTGCAGCTGGTGCTAGGAAAAAAAAACCCCACCCAACACATTCTGTAAAGTGATCGAGATTAGGAAGGGCATTTAGCTATAAAAACCATGCCAAAGCAGACAGTTGACAGTCTTCTTATTTACCTGCTCCTGTCAAACCATCCAACCTATTCCTGCATGGACAGAGGATGTTAAATGGTGATTATTATTATTATTATTATTTCTATTGTATATAATGTACTCAATCTGTCATGGTTATCTCCTCTGATCTCTTCTGTAAGTATTCACTGTAGAGACATTACTGCAGAAATTCGAGATGTTGAGAGGAATCCCCACACCAGCTGAGACATGGGATAACCATGTAAGCAAAAACGAATGAGATCACTGTCATAGTGTCCAACAATAGGCACATTGAGGTGATTGGCACTGTTCTAAGGGAATACGAAGCAGTGACAGGAGCAAAAATCTACCAAGAAAAGTCAGTGGGCCTGCTGCTCATCACCTGGAGAGGCTAGTCCATGCCGTCCAGTACTGTCATGGTTTGCTGGAAAGATGTACCAGTGAAATAATTTGAGGTCTGGTTTGGTCCAGATTTCCAAATGGAGAAGAACTGGAATGAGGTGACAAGTAGGATGGTCACTCTCACTTAGAAATGGGCTGAGAGAAAGCTATCCCTGAAAGGTCAGGTATAGGTGGCAAATGCATACATTGCATCCAACATGTTATCACCTGACCATTGCGTCTTGCCCCAGTTCATGTCTTACTGGACTGGGCACCTATAAAAACGGAGTGAGTCTACAGGAGGTAAAGACAGACGAATGTCATGCTGATGATTGCTATTAAACCGGAAACATGTGTCAATGATTGTTCCCTTATCTCCAAACCACGAACCTGTCCGTTCTCTTAATGGTAAGACATTTTTTGAGAATTTTAAATTCATGAGATTATCTCCCCTCCTAAAGTGAAGTTAATCAAGAAAAACTACGAGGTCGTTTGACCTGCTGGAACTAACAACCAAATTCCACTCCAACTACCCCCACAAAAATCATCCCAAGTTGTCTTAAAAAGGATATTGTAGATCCAGATACACTATACCTGAAGAAAAGTCCCCTGTTGTCTTAAGGGAAGTACACAGTACATATTGTTGTTTCAGATACACTATACCTGAGAGAAAAACGAAAGACAAAATCAAGATGGTCATGATTGGAAGCAACGCCATCTTAACGGCGTTCTAGATCCCTGGGTTGAGCAATGCAATTTACTGATGGAAACCCAAACCCCTAGATCAGTGGTTTTCAACCATTTTTTGCTTATGGACCCCTTTGATTCCTCTTTTGCTCAGGTGAATCCCATAGCTTTACAATGTTTACGAGAATATTATATTTTTATAATTAAATATTATTACGAATTGTATAAAAAAAATTTGTTAAAATATTTTGTGTATTGTAGAAGTATAACCAATTTATTGCATAGATTTTTTAACAGTAAAATCTTACATGGACCTCCATATAAGCAAATTCTTATATGAACCACTGTCCTAGACCTCTGGACCTCAGACAACTACCCAGTGTGTCTGTGCACATGGAACATTTTTGATCAGAGGCTTCCTGACGTAGACATGACTTGGGAACAAGACAATCCAACGAAGATGCTTCTTACCTGGTCGCTTGGTACGCTAGAAACAATAGGCAATTTTCACACAACTCCCACTCTATCTCGTTTTTTCTTTTTTTTTTAAATCTAATTTGTGAATTCTATCGCTTTATAGAAAGAAAAGAAAGGACAGCTTAATTAATGTAGTCCTAGACAAACTTAGAACGATGGTTTGTCATGGTAGAAATGATTTCGATTGTAGGACTGTAGCTCCAAGGTGGGCATTGCGCTGAACAACCATAACCATAACAAGTCAAAGCAATGAGGAAACTTTTGCGGAGTTGTGATATGCTAGAAATAGCAGCCAAATTTGCCTCTATCACACTTTACCCCCTTTAAAAATAATGGGAAAATATACTGGATCGTGTCTTCCTATATACTCTGTATCTGGAAAACGACGGGGTGGGCATGGCCAGAACGATATTTATCATAAGACTAGGCCTAATGAACAACAATATTTTGAAAAACTATAATGAAAACAAAATGCCTTAGCGTGTAATATATATATA
>NC_068987.1:23550798-23557662 GCF_001194135.2 Octopus bimaculoides | reverse complement strand
TATATATATTGCAACGAAATGAGGGCAGGGATCCCATTACTTACTTAATATAATATGATTATTTGAATTAAATATTTTTCACTCTTTCTCTCTAATATTCTCAATTTCTCCAGTATAGTCTTTCATCAAACTTCGCATTCTGTATTCCTCGTACATCTCAACACCGCTTTATCAACCAGTATTGTGACCGCCATATTTTCACTGTTGCCTGGCAACGGTACACATTAAATATTGCCTACTTTCAACCGTTTGAAAAACAGAAAAAAATTTAAAACATCAAAGGCGCAGGCGTGGCTGTGTAACAAGGAATTTGCTTTCCAACCACATGGTTCCGAGTTCAGTCTCACTATGTGGCACCTTGGGCAAGTGTCTTCAACTATAGTTCTGGATAGATTATGGCCTTGTGAGTGAATTTGGTAGATGGAAAATAAGAGAAACCCGTCGTACTGTGTGCGTGTGTGTGTGTGTGTATGTGCTTTAGTGCTTGTCACCCATTAACGCTTGACAACCAGTGTCCGTTTGTTTACGTCCATACTAACTTAGCAGTTGCTTAAAAAAGAATTACGAGTGTCGATTTGTTCGAGTAAAACCCTTCAAGGAAGTGCACCAGTATGGCCGCAAATCAGTAGCTGAAACGATTAAAAATAAAGGATAAAAAATCAAAAGATCGCTAAGTGGAAGAAATTAAATAGAATTCGAGAGAGTAGAGAAAGTCTGCCTTGGCAGGCAGAAAATATAAATCGTCTGAAGGTGGAATAAATTGGTTTGGTTGTCAAGAAGAGAAGTCCAACGTTTTAAACAGACCGCCTTCGTCGGAGAGGGATGTTTTCAGATAGTTCTGGCGAGACAAATTGAGAAAGGGAAAATAGTAAATAAGAGAAAACGTGCATAAGCCGGGCGTGTGTATTTTCAACGGCAAATATGGGAGATAATCGACGAGAAACCAAGTTAAGTTTTTAAAATGTGGAAGGGAGACAACTAATTAATAAGAAGTTGGTTATTTGAGAAGCAAGTGGAGAATGATGGTAAGTTTGAAAAGCTAGTAAGGAAAGGAAGAAAAATATATAACACTGGTTTAAAAAACTACAAACATGCTAAAGACGGAAGATACGAGGTATTTATTGATGTCAGGAAGACCCTAAGCTGAAGACGAGGTGTTTCCCTGTATTTGCAGGTATAGGTCAAGTCTTGGTGTTGTCATTCCATAAACTAAGAGGTGGTGTACCTGCTACTGTACTCTACCCTTCCTTCTTAGTCGAATACCATAACTGAAACATATTCTCTTCATTACTAAAACTTACTGCTTCTCTCCAGCCTCAAATAGCTTCCTACAACTTGTCACAATTATCCATATTTTCTCTGTCTATCCATCTACTTAAACCTTGCCGCTGTATCAAGTCTTGCTGGAGGTTCTTCATATTAAGCACCAACTTTAGGGAGGTTGCTATGTCTTCAAGGAGACTTAAGGCTCCTCACAACCCTACACCTAGAATATTAGGTGTATTTTACTGTGGAACCTGCACTGGAGAGGATAGGAGCGAGAGAGTGAGGGATGGCAAGAAGCAGATAAATGGTGAGAGTGAATGATGGATTTCAATACCAAATGGCCAGAGGTGTTTCAGTAATGTGTTCAGATACATGAAAGTTTAATGAGGTCCCATATGGATATACCTCAATATGGTGAGAGAGATATGTTGAAAAGGATAAGAGATAGAGTTTTGGAGAAAGGGTAAGGTTAGTCACTTGGCATCTTTAGTTGATATGTACAGTTAACCAAAGAGGTGTACTGCTATCCTTAGTTACAGTGACTGTACAGTACAATGAAAGTGTGAAGAGGAATTAGTGAGTGAGTGATAAATAATTGGAGCATGAGTGGTAAAGGCATGGTTGATAGAAGCATGGGTGACAGTGGCATGAATGATAGACTGACATTTGATAAAAGAAGAGTGTGATAGGTATATTAGACGGATGAGAGGCTATCAAAGAGGCCAAAGATGTAGCCTTGACAGTGTGTGTGTGCTTATAATTTATATATATAAAAAATGCCACCTTAGCATTTTTAATGCTAGATCTAGCATTTTTTCTTTCTCTAAGCATTTAGCAGGGAAAATAAGTTTGAAAAATTCATTTAGAATTTTTCTCTGATCATGACGTTTTCACAATAGTTAATCCATTTTCTTTCTCTTTTTACTCCTCATGTTTTTTTTCTTTTGAAGTATTTTACGGTCGAATTTTATTAAATCAGTCATTATTGAATTTTTTCTTCTTTTACTTTAATGTTATTCCAAATAAAAGGTTATTGAGTACTTTATTGATACCTTTTCGGCCATGGCCAGGTGCAGAGTACAGGAGATAACTCATGTCAGCACTTGAGCTCTCCACATGAAAAATTTGCTGGCCATAGGAACTAACAATGCCAGTGTAATGATAAGAGTCGACAATGGTGTTTTCCGGAAATTAAAAGAGGAAATTCCATTATTGCTTCTATTTAGATGTGTATGTCATTCTTTACAGTTGGTAGTATCCCACACCTATGCTGAATGTCTCCCCAGAGATTAAAAATTTTTAGTATCTGAAACTTATAGATGGGCCTCTCTACAAGCAGCTATATCTTCCTATCAATGACGAGGAGCCTTTGAATGTTTCGAATTCTTGTGCAACTAGGTGGCTGTCAATAAAACCAACTGTAAGTAGAATTTTAAGCCAATGGTTTGATTTGAATTACAAACTCACTAATAAACTTCAAGTACAAAAGAGAAGTACGTTACAGTTTTAACACTACACGAAATATTTTGTGAATCTAGGAATGAACTTTTCCTTTTATTTTTGCATCCAGTTCTAAAATATGTTCAAGAAGTGAATAAACTGTTTAAATCAAACTCTGCTAAGAAAATAGAATTACTTGAAGATCTCTTACATTTGATCAAATGTATTACTAATATTATAGTATTGCCAACATGTACAACTGATCTTCTTAATCCTGATGCTTATATTGAAGAATTCCTTAATCCTAAACCAAATTTAGGCTACAGGTTTTAGAGAAAGATAACAGGAATGGTAATCAAGAAGACTGTAACAGCTACCAAAGAAAATAATATCCATAAGAGAGTACAACAATCATTACTCTCTCTTTGTAAGGGATTCAAGTAATGTTTGCCAGTAAACTTTAATATACAGAGGAATATCAAATGGTTTTCAGTGGAGAATATTTTGAAACATTTAAAAGTGCCAATTTTTCCTGTCATAGAAGCATTTCAATGAAAAAATTGCTTCAGTTGAAATTCGATTTAATAGTGAAATGGGACCATATAATGCAAGGTGACAAGAATGGGTCTTTAGTACATCACACAGCCCTTACAATAAATATATAATTGAATGGTACATATAAGTGCCAGAGGGAAATGAGACACAACCACGTAGAATGATTAAGAGAAGATTTATTGATATAACAATGTGTGTCTGTGTGTGCGTCTTGTATACAGAATAATAGACAGGTTGTCATGAGAACAAATGTATGTGTGCATGTAAGCTGAGATGTATGTGTGTGTTAAGAACATATAAGAATGGCAATGAAGGAGACAGTGAAAGAATCTCTAGCCACTGAAGTGAGAAGAAAGTTCATATACACAAGTAAGATATAAAATACCAGTTTGTAGTCAATTGTATACAGTAGTTGAAAAACTGTATCAAGAAGTTGTGGCCATGATGCTGAGCCGGTCGCAGGTACATGTCATACATGAAGTTGTGGCTGTGATGCTGCTGCCTGGGTCACTTGATACAGGAGTTCTTGCAGATTGTATATTCACTGTTGATCCATGAAGTAATTCACGAACAGTGAAGTGTTGGAACCTGGATGAGTTGCTTCCTGAGCTGTGTACGGAGAGAGATGATGGTGATGACCTTAAAGACATAATGGTGGTGATGAAGACGGAGGTTACAGTAATGCTGTTGGACAAAGTTGGTAAGCCTCAATGCAGCTGCTGTGGTGTTGTCGCTGGAACTGGCTGTGTCTTGTGTGGTCAGTGGCTAGACCTAAAAAGGTTTGGAACTGAAAGACCTCGAAAGGAGAAGGTGAGTTTTTATAAGGAGCTGTTAGCTCAAAAACTAGGTTGAGAACAGGCTGTCTCATGTGATTTTATTTGGAGGCTCTGAATGGTTATACGTGGCAAATTGGTGTGACAGAGTAAGGGACAAATTGTGCCAATATCAACCAATCAGTGTAGTGGGCACAATGGGGTCCAAATAGTGACCAAAAGCTAGGTGTTACCTGCTACATTCGAATGCACGTGTTTAATAAAGGGGAGAGAGGAATTTCACTCAAGTGTACACTACAATAGCATCCATTTAGCAAATACACCCAATACTGAGACATTCTGGTTAGAAATTTTAGATTATAAAGATGCCACTATAGGAAATCTTTTTAGAGATGTTGCAAAATTTGTCACCTAACCACTCACACCTTTATCACTCATGCCTCTAGTATTCTACCCCTGTTTCTCACCTATAGCAGGTGCAGTCATTATTATGTGGTTAAGAAGTCTGCTTTTCAACCACACTACATGGCAACTTGGTGGGCACATGTCTTTTTCAGTAGCCCTGGGCCAACCAAAGGGCATGTGGACAGAAACTGAAAGAAGCCAGTTAGTTGTATACACACACATACTCACAAACAATGTATGTTTGCATGTGTATTTTTGTTTCTAATTTTCTGTGAAGAACATTACCAGCCATGGGGGAAAAAGATGTTGCTTGGAAACTGAAGGTTGGTGACAGAAAGAACATCTAGATGTAAAAAACCTGCCTTAACAAATTCTGTCTGGCCCTTGTAGGTGTGGGAAAGTGGATATTAAAAACAATGATGATGACTGACAATGAAAAACAGTCTATATATTTCACGTAATTTTTTCAAAACGAAAAAAAAACTTCTATGACTCAATTAAATAAACACAAAATGCACCCATGCCAGTGACACGTAAAAGGCATCCATGCCGGTGACATGTAAAAGACACACAGCACCCTCTGTGGAGTGATTGGCATTAGGAAGGGCATCCAACCATAGAAACCAAGCCAAAACTGACTGGGATCTGGTGCAGCTCTCCAGCTAACTAATCCCAGTCAAACCATCTAACCCATGACAGCATAGAAAAACAGACATTAAATGACAGTGATGATGATAGGTGTAGGCATGGCTGTGAGGTTAAGAAGCTTGCTTCCTAGCCATGTCGTCTTGAATTCAGTCCAACGGCAGAGCACTTTGGGTATGTCTTCTAGTGTAGCCCCAGGCTGACTAAAGCCTTGTGAGAGGATTTGACAAATAGAAACTGAAAGTAACTTATTGTATATATGCGCAGGAGTGTGTGTGTGTATGCCAATGGATGTATTTGTATAAATTGCATTGCAACGGCAACGTTGTCTTGACATCATGAGAAATTTAAATAAGCAAGAATCACTATCATACAAGCAATATTTGTTTTGCACTCTTTATTTTTAAAACACACAGCTGACCATGGGGAAATATTACCTAGCTTGAAAACAAGTGAGAGTTGGCAACACAAAGGGCATCTGGAGGTAGAAAATCTGCCTCAACAAATACCATCTGATCCATGCAAGCATGCAAAAGTGAATGTTAAAATGATGACGATGATGATGATGAATTTCAAGCCAGTGTTTTGGAACAAAGATAGTATTGGACAGTTTAGCATTAACAAGGTTAAAAAGGATTGAAAAAGAAACAAGCAAAAATACTATCATTTGAAGTTAACGCAAAAAGAAATGTGAACAATCTCAAGACTGAGTAGAATTTCTTTATACTTTTATTTCACACGTAAAAATGACAATAATAATAAAAATACTTAAAATAATATTAATAATAATAATTGCTAATTTTGGCACAAGGCCAACAATTCTGAGGGGGTGGGAGGGTTAATCAATACCATTGATCTCAGTGCTTGGCTGCTACTTTATCTTGCTGATCCTGAAAGGCAAAGCTGGCCTTGGCAGAATTTGAACTCAGAATGCAAAGAAGCAAAAGAAATGCCACCAGCTCACTGGCTTAATAATAGTAATAATAATTCTTTCAAATTTCTGCACAAGATTAACAACCCCTGAAAAGATGAAAGGCAAAGTTGACCTTGGTGGGATTTGAACTCAGAATGTAAAGAGCCAGAACAAATATCACAAGCCATCCACTGATTCTGCGAGTTCACTGCACTTTGTAATTTAGGCACAAGGGCAGCAATTCTGAGGGGAGGGAGTAATCAATTATACCTACCTCAGGACTTGACTAATGCATTATTTTACTGATCCCAGGTGGCTTAAAGGTAAAGCTGACCTCAGCAGGATTTGAACTCAAAACTTGAAGAGCCAGAAGAAATACAGCAAGGTGGTTTTGTCTGATGCTCTAACAATTCTGCCAAAAATAATAATGGTTTCAGATTTTGGTACACGGCCAGCAGTTTTAAGGGGACAGGGTTAGTCAATTATATCAACCCCAGAACATGACTGGTATTTCATTTTATCAACCTTGAAAGGATGGAAATTGGTATAGTCAGAAGAAATGCAGCCGAACATTTTGTTGAACACACTAACAATTCTGCCAGCTTGCACCATAATAATAATAATAATAATAATAATTATCATCATCATCATAACATTGTAAAATAGTAGGCTTTTAGAAGGAAAGATGGAAAATGTCAAAAAAAATAAGTGTTTCTTTAGTTGCTTACAGTTTTTGATTTGAATTGTTCATTCAGAGAGGTTTGAGTCTTTTTTTTTTTTTCTTTCTGTAATTTCTTCCTTCATTTCCAGCTTTTTGAAAAAATAAACAACTTAGAAGGGGACTTTTTTTTTTTTTTTTTTTGAAGT
>NC_068987.1:23547972-23550788 GCF_001194135.2 Octopus bimaculoides | reverse complement strand
AACACGAGAAAAGTGATGAGTAAAATTTTACTACATTTAGTAATTGAGTATATTGGATGATGGTGGGAGATGCAGAGAGTGAAGGAGGGAGTGTGGGAGAGAGAGAGAGAGAGAGAGAGAGAGAGAGAGAGAAAGAGAGAGAGTCACAGAGACCAAACTGTTTACAAATACATACACACATATAAATATATATATATATTTATTTGAAGCTGATGAGAAATTGCTCCATTGCAACTTCTACTTTCTCGTGTGTGTGATTGGTAAAGCATCAAAAACACCTTTGTTGCTTAAATATACACTCAAAACCGAGAAACTTAGAGTAGTGATTGAACAAATTATCAGCTTTGAAAAAATAAACTAACTCCACCTGTATGTATTGTGCATGTATTGTGTACACTTTTCTGCTCCTATCTACACATCCAAACACACACACACACACATATATATATCAATATATATATATATATATATATATATATATATATATATATATATGCATATGTGATAAATGTTTGCAAAAGGCTTTGAGCAATGCAGATGAGAAGTTGAGCACAATATTTAAGATGATGATGTAGAATAACAAAGAGAAAAGATACTGTTATTATCTTACATAGGTTATTCTATGAACCTATCATATTTTTGGGAAAATTCCTTTTTATAAATAGAAGAAAATAACACATTTCCCCAAAAATTTTTGTTTCCTTTCTATTTCTCCAAACTCCTTTCTTTTATGTGTAAAGGGGAATTTTTCCTGAAATATCATTGAACAATTGAACAACCCATGTAAGATAATACAATATCATTTCCCTTTGTTTCATTCATTGATATTATCTTTTATATTTTGATTAAGTTCTCATCTGCATTCTTCAATACTCTTAAACTGAATACATGTATGTGTGAATATATATGTATGTCTGTGTGTGTGTGTGTGTGTGTGTGTGTGTATATATACACACACATGGCACATTTATATGTATATTTGGATGTACACGTGACATACATACATATCCGACTACAAGCTGATAATAAAAAGACACCAGTTTTTACCAGATGTTGCCAGATTAGTCTTCTAGACAGTCTAGAATGTTCCCTACTCCTCTACAACCATATTTAAGCTTTCAGAGACTTTTCCATTGCAACGGCAACCTATCTCATCAGATTTAGATATAAAATACTGCTCCTCCATGAGTCAATGACTGCTGGTTGCCATAAGTTACCAGGCGGTATGTGATATTTGACAAAAAAAAAAATTGAATAAATAAATATATAGATAAGATACAAAAAAAAAAAAAAGATAAGTTTAAATTTCTCTTTCTTCCTGAATATACTTATGCATATGTGCACACATATATACATGTATGCGCACACATGTGTGAGTGTGTGTAACGTTATCGTACAAACAAGCACACACAAAAAGCAAGTATCTTTGTATATAAGCATTATATATAAACATGTATGTAAGCATGTATGTATATGTGTGAGAGTGCAGGTGTGTGTAAATATATGTATATATATATATATATATATATATATATATATATATATATATATATATATATACACATATGAAAATACACATGTATGTATATATATAAATAGGTACATGTGCAGGTGAGAGTGTAACAAGGGATTTCAAGGTTTATATGTGAAGTTCCATACAGCTACCTCATGTACAAGGAAAGTAAGCCTTAGTTGGAAGTGTTTCAGGATTCACAAAATACCTATTAAAGATTACAACCACTTCTATACGAGGCAAGCTCTATCATAAATCTAGGAATGAGTTTTGATTCCTTGTTAGCACACATAATTATGTATATATATATATATATATATATATATATATGCACACACACACATTTCAACAAATTTTACACTCTTCCACCTTAAGCATTTTTCAAGTAGTAATTTGCTTTTTATACAAAAAAAAAAAAAAAAAAAAAAAAAAAATCATCATCATCATAACATTCATTATCAAACACACCATAAAATTAATTCAGAGCTGAAATCTTGCATGGTGCTATTCAGAGTTTACAGTTTCTATTAATCAAGTAACTGGTGATAACCTCAATGGGAATTTAATTTTCACAGTTGGTATACATTTACTTGGAAACCTAATTAACAAAAACATTAAATAAAAGAAGCATACAAAAGTTATAAGAATCTGTGTATGTCTCCTCATATACAAACACACAGCATATATCTATATATATATATATATATATATGTGCTAAATGAGAATAATCTCCTAATTTTGAAAGTCTTCCACCTTGTTTTTTATTTGTATCATAATCTTATCTCATCTTCACTTTTATTTTATTTTATTCAGATAATTTTCCAGTTATGGTTATACTTATTTTATCTTGTACATGCACCCACACAAGCATACCAAATAATTTGTTCCCCGTTTTATGATCATGGCTTGATCAATCAGAATGTCACATTCACAACTTTCACCTTGCTCTGAGCTCAAATTGTCACATACTTTGACCAATCATAGCCCGTAATTCGCTTTCTGTAATATACCCATGATTCACCACACACTTTAGCCAGTGGCTTTAACATCTGCCTTCACAAAAACTATCAATCCTTGCGTTTTTGCTGGGTCTTTCACATTTTCAAAATTTTGTAACTTTTATTCATTTCTTCTTTTTTTTTCATGTTTATGTTAATTAGTTTTGGCAGTAGAATATTCCATGTATAAATAAAATCCACCACAGTTATTATCAATACTCACTAGATGAACAAAAACAACAGGAAACTCTGAGTAATGACCAGTAAGATTTCAGCTTTGAAAAAGATCATATGCCACTCTATTT
>NC_068987.1:23534371-23547795 GCF_001194135.2 Octopus bimaculoides | reverse complement strand
TATATATATGTATATATTACATATGTATTTTACATGTCTATATATATATTACATATGTATTTTACATGTCTGTATATATATATATATATATATTATATAAGCATGTATGTATAGACTGGGTTTTGCTGATGGATGTTTTAAAGTCAATCATAAAGGCAGATCAAAGTTTTAAAGAAACACCCAGTTTCTCTAGAACATCATCTTGCTTTAAAAACAATAGAAAACCCAGGCTTAAGAGGGTGGAGTGAGGCATGAAAAATTTCCATGATGCTTGCTTGCTATGGCTTGTTCTGTTTTTTCAAACCAAGCTTGTGGTTGATGGTGTTGGTGTAGGTGCTGATGGTGATGACTTTCTTTAGCCAACAGCTAACACCACATGTTGTAGTCAAAGTCGTCACTGGAAAACACAATGAAATAACCAAGTATTGTGATGAAGACGATTATGTTCCCAGCCAATACCAGTGCACATGCACCCCATTTGATCTGAAACACAGAGAAAAAAACAAATAGTTTACATATCAAGTTATACTAAACAATATAATGTAAAGTAATTCATAACCTTTAACTTATATTGTCTCTAGTTTCAAAAGAATAAAAGTCTGTCTTTAGATCATGTGTCTTAATGTAGAAAACAGAAAGCCCAAAAGGGGAATTAATGGACAGTATTGCCAAAACTTCCTTTACTTCACCTTGAGTCCTCAGCTGTTAGAGTCATAGGAGTGCCATGATGACATACAGCATGTCATGAGCATTTTTAGCCTGGCAGAGCGCCCACTTCTCTCCAAATTTGACTACAGCTGATGATTTCCGAGAGGGAGCGAGTGAAGTTGAGGGGGGGGGGGAATGACTGAGTCTTTATTCATCCACCTTAAAAGGATTAAAGGTAAAGTTGATTTCAGCAGGATTTGAAATCAGTGTGCAGAGAACCAGAATGAATACCACAAAGGCAATTTATTTGCTGCTCTACCAACTTGGCAATTCATTGCCGAAAAGAAAAAGCGCAAAACTGTCCACAGGACAAGAACCATGTATTTCATGATGCAGACAACTATGCTCTAATCTTTGCATCAAAGTAACCCAGCACATTGCTAAGATCATAACTCAACAGTTATTAACCCTATGCAATACTCAATACTGTCTGCACATCAGGGATGGTGCTGTTAATACGCTTTAGACAGTACCAAAATGAAGCCATTCAAGTGATTGTCAAGAGGTCAGTCACAATACACTCTGACTCTGACCTCAGGTTCAAAGGCTGGAGTGTGGTCACTTTCCCCCTTCTGCTCCTCAGAGCTGGCTGATAACATGTCACCTGCATTTGGGTACACCAATTCACTAATCTCTCCTCTTCTTGAGACCCTTAGTGTCCTACCCTTCATCAATCCCAAACGCCTCACAAACCACTACATCCAGTCTTTCTGGTCCAAAACATTTCTCCTTGGTATTCCCATGGACATAGCCCCTTTTGCCAGAGCCCACCATTAAAAAAAAAAAAAAAAAGGGACAAAAACAAATCAGTTTAAATATGCTTCTGTGATGCAACAGTACAGCTACTAATAATGATTTTTCACATAACAGGGAGAGAATTTTTAAGATGACCTAGTATTTGACAGGTTTTATTTATTTTATTAGCCACTGGAAGAATGACAGGCAAAGTCGACCTCGGTGGACTTTGATCTCAAAAAGTAAGGAGGCATAAATAATAACTGTTGCTCTATTGATACTGCTACACTGTCACTTTAAGAGTGATAATAATAACTGTTTCGAACATAGAGCTGAAGTCTGAAATATAGGTGAGGGGAATAGTTGATTGTATTGAATCCCATTGCTTGGCTCGTACCCTATTTTACTGACCAAAGAGAGATGAAAGGCAAAGCAAACCTATGAGGGATTTGAAACTCAGAGCTGGAAGAAATACTACAAAACCTTTTTCTGATACTCTAATGATTCTGCTAATCCATGGCCATAATAAATCTTTCTAATTCTAGAACAAGGCCAGTAATGTAGAAGGGAGGAGGAGGTCAATTACATCAACTCTCTGTGGCCATCCAATTCCATTATTATGAATTTGAATTGGGAACTTAAGTCACAGTGAATCTTCCATTAGCTGATTACACAACCATGGATACATTGCAGTTACTCTCTTGATAGAGCTTGGTGATCCTGATGTTGATCTTCAACGATTCTTCTGCTCAGCATCAATGTAAGAAGTAGTGTTGGCTCAGTTGAGCTCTTCTGCTACCTCTTTACAATCCGCCATGCTGTAGTCCTATGACTTTGCCATATCTCTGGCAGGGTGGCTGAACGCATGCTATGCCTTTTCAAAATACTTGCATTCCCTAGATAAACAACAAAAAAAACTGGCAAAGATTATTGAAGTTGGCTAACTTACCACAGCCACATGTGCTAATACAAGAGGTAGCCCTATGGCAGATATGATAATGCCTGTGGTCAAAAAGATGGACAGTTCAGCACAGGCATTACTGCTGGAGTCAAAACTCTGTGAGTTACGTCGTGAGATTACTGTGGGAAGTGGCGACAGGAAGTAGAATATCAGAACAAACATGGGCCACCAGTTGCTGGAGAAAGAAAATGAAAATGACAGTTTAGTTGTTTTAGGCAAACTAGAATTATTAAAATGTATATTTCACCTCAACACACATCCTATCCCTGACTCACCTCTTGCTTTTATTTCAGCTATATTTCACATATATTTTCATATATTTTATTCTTCTGTTGGTAACAGTTATTTGACTGCATTTAAAACATTTAGTCAATTTTTCGTACTTAGCCCATCAAATGTTGCAGGAATGACTGGATGGATGCTACACCCACGTAATCCGACATGCAACAGAAGGTGACCAATAAAGACATCTACAGGGACATTCCCCCAGTATCAGAGAGGCTCAGAGCCAGAAGACTCCATTTAGCTGGGCATGGCTACCAGGCCAGGAATGAATGCATCAGGGATGTGTTACTCTGGGAACCAAATGCATGACCACAGCAGCAGTCGACAGCAGCTTATTAGTTCCTAAGTTGAAGTCGGCAATGGTGGACAGGAAGTATTGGAGGAACGTCTGTGCAAATCGAGGAAACCCAGTCTAGAAGAAGGGTCCAACACCTACTCTCTGACACTTATACTAATATCTCTTATATCCTCAGTATATTACTATCTCGCTCTCTGCTACAGCCCCAAAATCTTGCACGCTGTATAGAAACCTCACTAATGCAAGTGTAACGAAAAAGGCACAGCACATGCTGTGAAGTGGCTGGCATTAGAAAGGAGTATCAGGTCACACCAAAAACCATGACAATGCAGTCTTGGACACATTGCGTTCTGCCAAACGATCGAGCCATGCCAGCAGAGAACATGAACGGTAAATAATAATGAGTTACATTCCTTCTAGAGAGTTACTCCCCCTTAAAGTATTCACGCTGATTCAGATTGTATACAAACACTGACACACACACGCCCACGTCATCAGAGCAAAGTAGAGATATTCTTCCGGGTTGTGATCACAAAATGAAAGTGGAAATAATACTATTTCAACCATGTCTAATTAGATTTGTCAAATAGGCACACCCCCTCTTTTTTTTTTTCTTTTTTTTCAAGTATAACTGTGTGGTTAAGAAGTTCGTTTTGCAACCATGTGGTTTTGAGTTCAGTCCCACTGTATAGCACCTTGGGCAAGTGCCTTCAACTATAAGCCTCCTGGATTGCCCAATGTCTAGTGAGTGAATTTGGTAGATGGAAACTGTGTGGAAACCTGTCACAAGCATGTGTGAGTATGCATGTATGTCAGGAAGGGCATCCAGCCATCGAAACAAACCATGAGACCACAGACAGTTGGAGTCTGGCCAGCTTCCTGCTAGCCAGCTCCATGTCAAACCGTTCGGCCCATGCCAGCATGGAAAGCAAATGTTAAACGATGATGATGATGATATACACACACACATATATGTATGTATGTGTATCTATCTATCTATCAATATATATATTTATATATATTAAGGGCATTGCTATACATAAATGCCTCATGCTAGGAGGGACTCTTAAAGTCAAAATTACCATAATAATATGGTAATTTTGACTTTAAGAGTCCCTCCTAGTATGAGGCATTTATGTATAGTAATGCCCTTAATATATATATAAATAAATATATTTAAAGGGTATAATTAATCAAAAGAATGATATACATATTTTATTCTTAATATAATCCAGTAGATTTAAATATAATAATGCTAATCACTGTTTTACCAAGCCTTCAGAAAACAACTTGTTACTTCTCCCTTTATACATGTGTTGACAAAACACTTGATTCAGTACAATGTAGAGAGACTTTGAGACACCAGTATTTGAAACATTGTGTTTCTTCAGTCAAAGCTATTCCTGTACCTCTTATCCAAACAAGAACAGTCAATCCTATTTACAGTATTCAGCATACAAAATTATTTGCTGATGCCTGTCAAGTCAATATTTATTATGAGATGACAAGGGACTGAAACCTCTGGTGATTTGCTGTATTTGAGAAGATATGTCAGGCTAAGTAAAATCACAGCTCTCCATACATACAGGCATGTCCTTTATGGCCATGCCCCCCACTTCCTCTCCCACCTGAGAGGTCTTTGTCTTGCAGGTGCCAGTGCCACATAAAATGCACTTGTGCTGGTGCCATGTAAAATGCACTCATGCTGGTGACATGAAATGCACTCATTCCAGTGCCAGTGCTACATAAAATGCACTCGTGCTGCTGTGATGTGGAATGTAATCATGTCAGTGCCATGTGCAATACACTCATACTGGTGCCACATAAAAGCATCCAGCTCACTCTGTGAAGTTGTTGGCGTTAGGAAGGGCATCCAATTGTAGAAATTATGCCAAAACAGACAACTGGAGCCTCGACAGCTCCTGTCAAACTATTTAATCCATGCCAGCAGAGGAAATGGATGCTAAATGATGCTGATAATGATGAGAATATGAGGACATAAAAGAATGAGAATCAGAATGATGTGCACATTCATTCTTAATATGTGCCAGTAGATACAAATACCAATATGCTAATTGCTGTTTATTTCTCCTTAGAGGTATGTCTTTATGTTTGTCTCCACAAAGCTTATCAATCAGTGTTTGGCTTTGTCCTCATGGCTTAATGGTTCACCAAAAGAAGTTGGTAGAATAAGTACTAAACATTAAAATAATCTTAAAAAATACAAGGATCAATTTGATCAAGTTAATTCTTCAAGGTGGTATTCCTGCATGGCCACATCTAAAATATGAAACGAAAAAATAAAAACAAAACCCAGTTCAAATTTTTAAACCTACCCCCATATTTTACTAACTTTTTTTTTTGCAAGATCGTTGCCAGTGCCGCTGGACTGTGCAGGTGGCACGTAAAATATACCCTTTTGAGCGTGGCCATTGCCAGTACTGCCTGACTGGCCTTCGTGCCGGTGGCATGTAAAAGCACCCACTACACTCTCGGAGTAGTTGGCGTTAGGAAGGGCATCCAGCTGTAGAAACTCTGCCAAATCAGATTGGAGCCTGGTGTAGCCATCTGGTTCACTGGTCCTCAGTCAAACCGTCCAACCCATGCTAGCATGGAAAGCGGATGTTAAACAATGATGATAATGATATACTGAGAGTTGAGATTCTATGTCTAAAAATATGGAGATTATGATTCTAAAAATATTTTTTTCAAAATTTCAATGGTTGCTTACAAAAAAATTTTCACTTTCACTTTGTGAGCATAAACCAAAAGGACACTTTTTAATTCTGGTTATCAAAATATACATAGATAGATAATAAAAAAAGTTATAGTTACATACTTGAAGGTGGGGAGGGCACATCCCAGCACAACAAGACATATGCCAACAGCGGCAACAAAAGCCAATCCAACTAACCTGGAAAATAGAAAGAGAAAAATCAGAACCACAAGCATCCATTATACTTCCTTGATTGTGGTAATAATACATATTTAACCCTTTTGATATCAACCTGCCTGACACCAGCCCTGGTTCTCTGATATAAACTTCCTGTTTAAAGTGATCTGGATTAAAACCATATTGTTATACTGAAGGATGGTCATATTTTGCAATGAAACATACACACTATATGTTTGGTCTTTACTTCAGATTTATTATTATTATTTTTGTTTCTTTGTCAAAGCTCTTTCATCATACATCCTGTAAGCTCTTGAATGACTATCTCATGTGTCCCCTTTTGTTTTGCTTAGTCTATTTTGTTTTTCTGTAGGATAAGGAGCTAAAGAGGTCACAGGATGTGTGATGAAAGAGCTTTGACAAAGAAACAAAAATAATAACAATAATAAAGCTGAAGTAAAGACCAACATATAGTACTGTATTTAATTGGCAAAATATGACCATCTCCAAGTATAACAATATCTGTTTCAACACACGTTCTCACATCAATAATCTTTCAAAACAGATACATGTAAATTAAAATCTTTCCATCAAAACTCTTATGTTAATTTATGTTCCATACATCCGCTTAACAATAATAATAATAATAATAATAATAATAATAATAATAATAAAGTTAGATTTACTAAATTCTGCATTATTGATATCATCCTGCCTGTGACCACTCCTGATTCACTGATATAAACTTCCTATTTAAAATGATCTACATTAAAACACTCCATCAAAATTTCATGTAAATTTATCTTTCATGCACCAGCTTAATAATAACTAAGTTGTCTTACTAAATTCTTAGTTTCTTTTAAAATTAACTGAAATAGCAGGAGTGTGTTTCAACTGAAATATGGTATCAAAAGTGTTCAGACGGTCAACAGAGGCAATAACAGTAAAGGCTGGACAACTATTGGTCCCATGATCAGGAATTCAATACAGCAACAACTGTGTTGCTATATGTTAACATGCAAGACAGTAGGATAGTAAACACAAGCATTAATTAACCCTTTCATTGTTATATTTCAAAGGAAATTCACTGTCTGTATTTCAATTAATTTTGAAACTAATTAAGAATTTGGAGGGTTTAAGTAAAATAACTGGCCTTTTTCATTAATAAGGTGTTTGAAATGTAGCTTAAAAAAACTTCTTACAAATAATTATGATAGAAGAGTCTAATTCACATATAAAAACTTTAAAATTAGATGTTTTGTATCATAGTAACATGGGCTACCTGAGGAGGGTTGGTCTCAAAAGAGTTTAATGTCAGGTATTAAATGAAATAGTTTAGCAAATGGATATGGGTTCCATTCTTAAGACAGTCAAACTATATGTACCTTGATTTGAGCAAAATGTGCAAACAAGCATGGATGTGTGGTTAAGAGGCTTACTTCCCAACCACACAGTTTCGGGTTCAGTCCTACTGCATGGTACCTTGGGCAAGTATTTTCTGCTATAACCTTGAGCCAACCAAAGCCTTGTGAGTGGATTTGGTAGTTGGAAACTGAAAGAAGCCTGTTGTGTGTGTTTATTCCACACCACAACTTGACAACAGGTGCTGGTATGCTTACATCCCTATAACTTAGTGGTTTGGCAAAAGAGACCAACAGAATAAATACAAGGTTTAAAAAAAAAGTATTGGGGTCAATTTATGCAATTAAAAACACCTCCAAGGTGGTGCTCCAGCATGGCCACAGTCTAAGATAAAAAGAAACATCACAAATAAGAGAATAACTAACAGGGGAATATCCCTGGTATAGACAGTAGAATAACAACAATCTACTCCTGTGAATTTAGTAAAAGATTTATCCACAAATACTGAGAATGTTACTAAATATGACAGGCACCTGAAGAATGCTGGCGAGTACAATGGCCAAAGTGAGATAAAAACAACTAAAATGAAGACACTAGTTTAAATATATCATTGTATGATAATAATGCTTTCAAATTTTGGTACAAGACTAGCAAGTTTTGGGAAGGAATGAGTTGGTTACATCTACCCCAGTGTTTGACTGGTATTTTATTTTGGTCAATGCCAGTGCCGCCTGACTGACTCCCGTGCTAGTGGCACGTAAGAAGCACCATTCAAGTGTGGTCGATGCCAGTGTCGCCTGACTGGCTCCCATGCCAGTGGCATGTAAAAAGCACCATTCGAACATGGTCGATGCCAGTGCCACCTGACTGGCTCCCATGCTAATAGCACATAAATAGCACCCACTACACTCTTGAAGTGGTTGGCGTTAGCAAGGGCATCCAGCTGTAGAAACCATGCCAAATCAGATAAGAGCCTGGTGCAGCCTCCTGACTTGCGAGTCCTTAGTCAAACAATCCAACCCATGCCAGCGGACATGGAAAGTGGACATTAAACAATGATGATGATGATGACCATGAAATGACAAAAGGCAAAGTTGTGCCTATGATTATATTATTTAAAACATCCTTAGGATGGTGAGCTGGCAGAATTGTTAGCATGCCAGGGAAAATGCTTAGTGGCATTTTGTCTGTCTTTACGTTTTGAGTTTAAATTCCATGAAGGCTGAGTTTGCCTTTCATCCTTTTGGGGTTGACAAAACACTGGGGTCAATGCAATTGACTGACACACCCTCCCCTGAAATTTCTGGTCTTGTGCCAAAATTTGAAACTGTTATATAATGCCTCCTTCTTTTCCAAGATTTAAAGGGAGATTCAGCTGGTATTTTCAACAGACCAAACAACCACGTTTGGTCATTGGCTGGCAAAACTCTCCAAGGGGCTTGTACATTATAGTTGAGTAGTTAGTAGTAAGGTACAATAACAGTTTACCAAACAATATAAAAATGTACAAATCTGCAAAACTATCAGACCCTTAAAACTTTGCTTAGAAACATGAAAGAACTTGCAACGCTGGTTTTTACACACCAATATTGCATGATATTTTATGTATCACATACTCTTTTACTTGTTTCAGTCATTTGACTGCGGCCATGCTGGAGCACCACCTTTAGTCGAGCAAATCGACCCCAGGACTTATTCTTTGTAAGCTTAGTACTTATTCTATCAGTCTCTTTTGCCGAACCGCTAAGTTACGGGGACGTAAACACACCAGCATCAGTTGTCAAGCGATGTTGGGGGGACAAACACAGACACACAAACACACATATATATATATATATATATATATACATATATACGACAAGCTTCTTTCAGTTTCCGTCTACCAAATCCACTCACAAGGCTTTGGTCGGCCCGAGGCTATAGTAGAAGACACTTGCCCAAGGTGCCACACAGTGGGACTGAACCCGGAACCATGTGGTTGGTAATGTTTTCCAACATAGAAAAATAAATTTTAAATAATGATATTCAAATAAATTGTAAAAATTCATCAGAGCATGAATTTTTACAGCTGAATCTCTCTCCTAAAACTAACTACTTAATCAGGAATGAAATACATGCTTTTGTATTCAGGTAATTTAATGATAATATAATCAATATATGGAGTATAAAAAAAGCTATGCAGTGAGAAGAAAAAAAAGCAACAGTTAACATTGACATATTTAAAACAGTGATCATTACCAAGTTAATTAAAAGTATTGATTATATGAGAAGGAATAAACAATATCAGTTGATGAGGTTCTTGAAGGAAAACATAGGTTATCAAAATTGCGAGAAACAGCTTTCAAATGTCTGTCAATTTTGGTAGTCCCCACACATCTGTTGAAGATATAGTGCTATGAGATATATATATATATATATATGGGGTAGAGGTAGACCCAGGAAGACATGGGATGAGGTGGTCAAGCATGACCTTCAAATGTTGGGCCTCACAGAAGCAATGACAAAAGACCGAGACCTCTGAAGATATACTGTGACTGTGAAGACCCGACAAATAAAGTGAGTTCACGGTGTATCCTACACCAGCTTCACATAACCAGCCCCAGCCCATTCAAGTACCTTGGATCGTAGGGCGACCTGCTGTGCTTGAGGAGACCTTGAGTCAAGTACATCAACATCAAAATAAAAATCAAATGGAAATTGTAGTTGTGATACCCATGCTGGTGGCATGTAAAAAGCACCAACTGATTGTGGCTGTTGCCAGCCTACCCTGGCCCCTGTGCCGGTGACACGTAAAAAGCACCCACTACACTCACGGAGTGGTTGGCGTTAGGAAGGGCATCCAGCTGTAGAAATACTGCCAGATCAGATTAGAGCCTGGTGCAGCCTCCTGGCTTCCCAGACTCCGGTTGAACCCATGCTAGCATGGAAAACAGATGTTAAACGATGATGATGATGATAGACAGACAGAGATACATATATTTGTGGATTAAGGCTATCATTGATTTTTCATGTAAAGAAAGCCCTAAACAATTATCAAGTCCAGAATGGAGATGAACACCGATGATCCATGTAATAAGCTGGATAATTGTTAAGGGCTTCATTAAGATGAAACCAATGGCAGCCTTAATCAACAAATAAAGAATCTTTATCCACCAATGAGGTGCCAAGCACTCATTTTCATAGTCTTGATTTCTACGCACACACACACATATATATATACATACATAAACATGTACACACACAATCTTTTAGTCAGTGGCAAAGATAGCACCCATGATCCTCTACATAGCTCAGAGACTGGTGTAAGAAAAGGAGAAAGAAATCCTCGAGCTGGTTGACCTTTGCCTGTGAATGAAATTAATTTGACTAAAAAATCCAGCCCTTGGGTGCTTTAACAGAGTCCATGTAGTTTCAGGGATTCAGACCAGGTCACTGATCTGAGAACAACACAATATCTTCATGTTATGCTTCCTATGAAAGTAATCTATGTCATGGTTTCCTGCTCCCTTTCTTGACCATTAGTCTCAGAGTTCTTACTCAGGTTGTGGGTGCTACCCTTCCTTCAATGATTAAACTATAAAAACACGTTTAAATACACAATACAAAGGCACCTTAACAGTGCCAACCAGGAAATATTACTAATCAACAGCAATATTGTAATCCAGGAAAACTACAATGTCTGACACTAGGAGAAATAAAGTTCAATATCTTTCCCCAAGAACATTACATGGAATACCAGGAATGGGATGTAAATGCAGAACCTTCAAAATTAACAAAGTTACATGAACATTAATAGGAGAATAAAAGCAATAATACTCACGCTGGGATTCAAAACGTAGAAGTAAATATGAAAAAGAAAAAAGAGAAATGTTATCATAGTTGGTAACAGAACATTGTTAAATAAAAAGTATACACTCTCTCATTTTTAATCAAATACTCTGCTGACACACATGCATGTGCATGCATAAGCAGTGCCCCGCTCACATTCACAAACATACTCACACCCAAATACTGCCCACAACCACATATATCCCTGTTCACAACTAGCCACAACCCCTGTTTATAATGACACATCACTCTGTGCACAACTTTGCTCACCACCACAAAACCCTGCTCCCCAACCCTTGCCCATGGTTCCTCACAGCCCTCAGCTACACACAACCCGCTGATATTTGTATACTATCTTCTCAGTACTGCACAGTTTGCTTGTAGCTATGGTCATACAGACATACTAAACAAGTTTATTGAAAGTTTGATTTCTAACAAAGGCTCCAACATGGATGGCAGTCAAAAGTAGGAAATTATGAAAAACTTTGAGACACACTGGACAAGTGTCTCGAGTCAAGACCGACCCTTTTAAGAATGACTAACTAGCACCATCAACTGGACAGAGAATATATAAGAGCTTAAAAAACATATATATATAAATCCACAGTAAGAGCACTGCATAACTATTGAGTGTTTTGTTTGTTTCCACAACTTGGAAAAGATAAGACTTAACCCTTTGGCTTTTAAATTGACCATATCCAGTCAAAATAGTCTACTTGTTTTATGTTCAAACTAGCCAGATCTAGCTTCTCACACCTACCATACAATGTCATACTCAAAACTACAAAACAAAATATAATTAATTGAAAACAATGTGAATAAATAAGCACTACATTTAACAGTAATCTGAATACTAAAGGATTAAATTAATGTTGAAGTTGTTGATGAGGGTTGATTTAAGTAGACAATTAGAAAACAAATTTAAGTAGTAGAGAAACAATAATAGAAGTGGAAGATGGAACTAAAATAAAATATGATTCCACAGCATATAAATTAGACACAAAGAGACAAGGATGAGACTGAATGAAATATGACTAAAGTAGGGGTGTGTGAAAGGAATGCTAGATATGTTACAGCAATTACATGTTAGTCACACAAATATATCTTTGAATTGATACTAGCAATTCAAATTGTGATGTTTCTATTGCCACCAACAGATTTATTGTTAAAAGTTTTTATTGACACTGTTAGAATAAATATAGTTGAAGTGATGGGTGAAATGGCCTCTACTCCAAGGCTGTAGCAATTAGCTCAAACAGTTTGGCAACTGTTTGAGCTAATTCATTGTCTCAGTGTGCAGTTGAGTGAAGTGGGAGAACAATAAAAAAAAAACAAATAAATAAAATAAATAGAACTGAAACAAAAAAAAAAAAGCCAAACATTTTTTGTTGTTATGAAATATTACCAATTACAGCTGCTGTGTACTTCAGATAATTTCAGTGTGAAGTAGATCCATTTGTTAACATTTAATAAAGTGGGAGGTTGTGCTAAGGGTGAAGAGCAAAACTAACGATATTTAGTCCAGTGCCATGTGTCATTATCATCATTTTAATGTCCTTTTCTCCATGCTAGCATAGATCAGACAGAATTTGTTGAGGCAGACTTTCTATGGTAGGATACCCTTCCTGTTGCTAACATTCATCTGTTTCTCAATAAGGTAAATATTTCCCCTTGGCCAGACATGTTTTTTAATGAAAGACTAGGAACAAATGACACTGCTTGGATGACAGTGACACTTGTTTACAACTGTCAAGATAATAAGAGAATGCATCATCTTATGTACCTTGGGAATGCAAGCACACACAAACGGGGGTTTTTTTTTCGGTTTTCATCTACCAAACCTATTCACAAGGTTTTGTATGGCCTGGAGTTTTAATGTGCTGCACAGTGGGACTAAAGCAGAAGTCATGTTTGGGAATCAAATTTCTCAATCACACATTCATTTACATTCTGCTGTTGTATATTGTGCATTGCCTTTCTTCCTATATGGGGATCAATAAAATAAGTAACATGTGGAGATAAAGGGGTTTACATACACCATGTAGAACCTGTCCCAATGGTTCGTCAATAACAGTTTTTCGTATTTGGTGTAAGAGTACCAAAGTTAGCAATTGTGACAAAGCAAAAATGTATATTTTATTTTATCAACTAGGAACAAAGTCTCAAATTTTGGATGGGGAAACGTGGTGGTTTCACGTTCACTATTTTCTTCAGAACATATATAGGGTGAGCTAGACGAGCTTCATATGTGGTTGTTGTTTAGCTCGGATCGAGGAAAACTATGATCATAGATGTTCTAATCATGACTAATCCATCCTTATATATATATATATATATATATATATCTATATATA
>NC_068987.1:23530811-23533066 GCF_001194135.2 Octopus bimaculoides | reverse complement strand
TATATATATATATATATATATATATATATATATGTGTATATATATATATGTTATACACACAGGTATTTGTTTTTATTTTTATCTCTTAGTCATCGGGAAGGAAGAGAGGGTGATATCCTATAACTGGAGACCTGGCCTTGTAGCAAAGTGGACTCAACTAAAGGTATTAGGTAGTAGTGTTAAACCAGGATATGAGTGAAATCTATCACCCGAGTAAGCTACTGCGTGATTAGAACTTGGAATGCCAAACAACCGGAGTAAATAACGCAAGGCATCCAGTCCGACACTCCTAATTTCACCAATCCACATCCCTGGATTGGTACTTTTTTTTTTTTAATCGACGCCAAAAGAATTAACGTTAAAGTTGACCTCAATGGGATTTGAACCCAGAGCGCAACTAAGCAATATCCGATGTTCTATGATACTCTATTAGTTCCGCCAATTCGCATGAGCGTAAGTCACACACACGCGCGCTACTGTTTCTTTACACTTTACATTGTTTGTGGTTGATAAAAAGTAATATACGAAACAGAATCAACTCTAAGATCTGGTTTCGATTCCTAGCTGAAATGTTTCGCCTTTACTTAAAATTACAAACACCATTCTTTTTCCTTTTATTATTATTTTTTCTCTTCCCCAAACATTACCTAAACTTCTCTATTGCCTTCTTAAATTATTATTTCTAATTTAGGTACAAGGCCAGCAAGAAATCTTGAAATGAAACTGAATAATGACATACATACATGCGTGTGTGCATGCGTACACACATACATACAGACAAACATACAAATATACATACATACAATGTCTGTCTGTCTGTCTCACGAGCTGTATATATGCCATAACCAAGGACATACTATTCCACGCACACACACACATACACAAAGACACACATACGCACGCGCGCGCGTGCACACACACACACACACACAGAGGGTGCAATGGGTAAACTGTCCTCATTTTTATTTTTAATTTCGCGCATACGCATTGTTTGCTTTTCATTGTCAACTACTCAGTATAGTAGAGTTGGTTGGGCACCGTCGGTGAGATAAACAGTACCATGATGTAACTCACTCTGTCAGAAATTTAGAAATGACAAGCTGTACTGTATGGCATTCGCACTGGAAACTCTAATACGCATTTTTCAGAAGGTTTGGATGTCAATCTGAGGACAGTGAAGAGGATTCTGAAAGAGTTGGATGAGTTGAATGGCGATTACGAAAGTAAGGCAGCTCGAAAAGCTCACTCTGGTCATTCTGATAAGAAAAGAACTGAATTTGTTGGTGAGATCCAGGCCATGATTGACAACGATCCCTCCAAGTCAATCAGGTTCATCACCAGGAACATGGCAGTGTTTCTTATGAGGCAGGTAGAGCATGAAGACATTCGGTATTCCTCATACAAGATGAGAAAAGAAGAATTTTTATCCCAAGAGGAAAGGCTGCGCTATGAAGCTACTGAATAAACTTAAGCATCCCCTCCAACCGAACATGCTTTGCTTTTTCTCAGACAAGAAAAATTTCTGCCAGGATCAGATGATGAACACACAGAACAACCGTTGGCTTACCGTACCCCGAAAACATGTACGGAGAGTGATAAAAATCAAACATTCAGTCAACACCATGGTGTTTAGAGTGATCACTAGTGATGGTGACATTATGCCTCCATTCATCTTCCCACATGGCCTCAGACTCAACACGGAGGCCTACATCAAGTGCCTGGAGGAGGTAGTGTTGCTGTGGATCAAGAGGGTGGCTGCTGGAAGACCTTGTGTCTGGCAATAGGACTGCACTATGCCACACAAGTAGGAAAACCCAGTCATGGCTGTCAAATAATTTCTGCAACCACATCACCCCTAACATCTGGCCACCTAACTCCCCAGACTGTAACCCTCATGATTATTATGTTTTGGAGCATAGGTGAGCAAGAGATCAACAAAACTCCTTGTAACACTAAAGATGAACTGAAGGCAAGGATTAAGGCAGAATTTACCAACTTAAACAAGGAGACCATCCAGAAGAGTTGCAGGAGATTCTGAAGTTGTCTGGAGGCCATGGTTGAAGCCAATGGCGATTTTATTGAATAAATTTACTCTTTAGTATTTCAAAATATTTTAATGTATTTTTGGTAAAAATATCTCTTAAAATGTGATGTCAGTGTTATTTTCACTTTTGCGTAATTTAGACGACAATTTATTCACTGCACCATATTTCAATATCTATCTAACTATCTATCTATCTATCTATCTATCTATC
>NC_068987.1:23529908-23530801 GCF_001194135.2 Octopus bimaculoides | reverse complement strand
TATATTCAATTAGAGGTTAAATTAGCCTCATTAATGAATTACTGGTTTAATACCTAATATTTGTTGTGAATAATAATATTCATAAAACAACAGGTTTATATATAAATCATGGTTTATAATCATTCTAAAGAAAGTATGAAAATGGAGATATAACATTCAATAAACATTTATTATCTGCATAAATCAAACACGATCCCTTACAACTGTTTCAGTTAGGCCTAATAGATTAAATAGTAATTAGTAAAATCATTATATTAGGCAAAATCTCTTCAGAGGGGTAAAAAAAAAAAAAACCTACTGGTATATCTTTTTTCTGCCCCTCTGAAGAGATTTTGCCTAACATAATGATTTTACTAATTACTATTTAATCTATTAGGCCTAATTGAAACAGCTGTAAGGGACCATGTTTGATTTTTGATGATATCTTTTTCTTAAATGTCATATCTCCAGCTGCAATCTTCAGCTGCACGAAAAATGCAGAAAACATTACTGTAGAAAAGACATATTATAAATGTGGCAACATTTCAAATCCAAGTGGGAGAGAGAATACATAAAAATCCAAATGTGAGGAAGAATACATAAGTCCATCTTGACATAGCCGAGTAGCCTGACAGACTCGGCTATGTCAAGATGGACTTATGTATTCTTCCTCACATTTGGATTTTTATGTATTCTCTCTCCCACTTGGATTTGAAATGTTGCCACATTTATAATATGTCTTTTCTACAGTAATGTTTTCTGCATTTTTCGTGCAGCTGAAGATTGCTCTTCATATTGCATTTAAGGTAATGCTCGCATTACTTAAATAAATTGAAGTAGCATGAAACGTGCGTACTGCAATCACCTTTGAAATCCGTGCTGCTTATTTTTTTATTTTAATCACCTATCCTTTT
>NC_068987.1:23527492-23529425 GCF_001194135.2 Octopus bimaculoides | reverse complement strand
ATATATAATAAAAAGTAATAACTACAAAAGAATGAGACCTCGTTATTAGATAAATAACGATTGTTTATATATGTTATAATTTAGAACTATAATGACAACCTTTTACTGTTTGTTCTCAATTATAACACACACACACACACATATCGGTCAGTTGTCCATGAGTCAGAAAAAGACACCCTTTAAAGGAATTTTGAAGTTATACTGCTATGTAGTTGAGTAGACACATCAGACTTGTACGTATGTATTTGTGTATGCATGTGTGTGTGTGTGTATGTATGTCTGCTGAAATCCTTGCCTAGGAACTAACCAACAATAAAGAATACATACATAAACACATACACACACATTCATCCTCATGCAAGGAACTGTATTAAAATAAACTTACAAGCCTTGAGCTCCATATTTTGATTGGGTTTTCGTTTATACTCCTTTTTCCCTTCTTTTTGTTAATTAGAATTATTCTTTGGTATTTCTTTATCTGCAACCTTTCAGGCAATCGTCTTAAGTGAAAAATTCCGTTTTCTCTTTCTCGATTGGTATTGAAAACAACGTCCGGTATTCTAATTTTGTTCCGTTAACACAGAAAATCATTTTATCGGTTTTTCAACTTATTGTCTAGTAATTCTTATCTACTTCACAAAGTACCAAGTTGGATCCCTCCTAGTGAAACTTTCCGGTTTTATTGTCCATCATTCTTTTTCATTCATCACAATTTTCCCCGGTTAGCTTTTTAATGTTTCGTCTATTAAATATGTAAACATTGTCTTTAATATTGTTTATCACGTTAAAGCATTGAAGCAGTAGCGAAGTGTTAGTCTTTGCCTGTCCTCGTCCTTAAACTTTACATACTTTCGATTACAACGAACACACATATATAAAATAGCCGCGCTCAGTGGTCAGCATACCTATGCTACTCCACTGGGTTGAAGACTCAAACAGAACTGACTTAGTGTTCAACAATAACAACACAAGGTATCTGTTTTCTTCATCCTTTAGCTTTTTTCTCAATACCAAGGATTGTTAACCACCGGCACGCAGACCAGTACCAGGCCGTGATTCATTTGGTACAGGGGCACACAGAAAGAATAGATTTTTACATTTTATTTCCATTTTATTGACTGTCACATTCTGCAGGGTGCTTTTGAGTTATATATTTGTTACATATGTAATATGAATATATTATATAAAGCGGAGGATTTGCAGAATCGTTTGCACGCTAGGCAAAATGATTAGAAGTATTTCGTCTGTTTTTATATTCTGAGTTCAAATTTACTGGGGTCGATCTAATCGACTTACCCACTTCCTAAAATTTGCTGGCCTTGTACCAAATGATTAGCCTTGGATTTTACAGTCAAAGGGGAAATAATCCTAATCCCACCTTTTGTTTCTTTCTGTTTTCTTTTTGGTTTTCCAGTCTTTCAACCTTCCACCTTTTATATTTACTTCTTTCTTGCTTTTTCTCTCATCCTACCATCCCATTTTTAGTTTGTTATGCCATGTGGGCAGTGCCTGAAGATTGCACTGAGACACCAGACATGTTAGAAAATACTGTCTGGCATGCTTTCATCACATGGAACTAATAATAGCACATAAAAACATATATTATGTTTATGAAATAATATATATATATATATATATATATATGCACACACACACACACAGAGGGGAAATGAAAAGCAGAAATTTCACAAATAGTTCATAATTTAATAGTGCTCATCAGCTGTTTTATTAACAACCATCATTATCTCTATAATTACATAATTAAGAAAATTTTGATGATTTTGGTAAACATTACTTTTAAATTAATTTCATAAAAATTTCTTTAAATTAATTAATTATGTATCTTGATTAGATAATTATAAAATTAATTACATTTACTGTGAAGCAAATTACTTTTCAATTAAAATGAAGTAAATTAATAAAACAGATGTAT
>NC_068987.1:23517253-23527257 GCF_001194135.2 Octopus bimaculoides | reverse complement strand
AAGTGGCTGTGTGGTAAGTGGCTTGCTTACCAACCACATGGTTCCAGGTTCATTCCCACTGCATGGCACCTTGGGCAAGTGTCTTTTACTGTAGCCTTGGGCAAGTGTCTTTTACTGTAGCCTTGGGCTGACCAAAGCCTTGTGAGTGGATTTGGTAGACGGAAACTGGAAGAAGCCCGTCATATATATGTATATGTATGTGTGTGTATATGTTTGTGTGTCTGTGTTTGTCCCCACAACATCGCTTGACAACCGATGCTGGTGTGTTTATGTCCCCGTAACTTAGAGGTTCGCCAAAAGAGATCGATAGAATAAGTATTAGATATCCAAAGAATAAGTCCTGGGGTCAATTTGCTCGATGAAAGACGGTGCTCCAGCATGGCTGCAGTCAAAGACTGAAACAAGTAAAAGAGAATAAAAGAGAATGTGAAAGTGGCAGTCTATGAGCTCCATCCATCTTTTGTCTATTGGTCACCTGCGCTGACTCACAGCCTATCAACTCTGTTGTGCTAGCCTTTCCACTCATCTTCCTATACATCAAATATCTACTTACTACTACTGGCTCACTCTTAAATGTATGACACCAACTTTCATTCCCCTTTACCATTCTGCTCCCAAGCATCATCCACATGTAACTTAAGATATTTCATGCAAAACCTGCATTGACTCCATGATCTTAGACCTTCAAAACTTCCTCCAGTAGAATCTTTGTTTTAATCTTGCCTCTTTCAACAGCACAAAGAAACACTCAATACACATTTTATGAAAATATATATACCAGTCTTCTAAACTTGACCAACATGCAACTAGTTAATCTAAGGACATTACAAATACTAAGCACAGCTATCACTGAGGGTCTCTCCTGAAGAACACACATCTTCAGTATGGCCACTGGCCTACTTCTTCAGAGGAACTTTTTACAATTAATTCTCTGGCGAGACCTTAATGTAATAATGCTCCCACATCTGGGACAGTGCTATGGCTGCCATATAAGATTGCATCCAAAGAAAGGCTATTTGTCTGGTTGACATGAAGTCACTCACCAACATACTTCACCTTTTGGCCCACAGACAAGCTATGTCAGCTCTTCAGTCTTACAACCACTACTACAGTGGCCATGCTCCTTAGAGCTCCATTCACAACTCTTTACTGTCATGTCATCCCTTTTGTGTCCACCATCCTCTGTGTCTTACATTAATTGGAGCATCAGCAAAAGAAAAAAAAAAGGAGCTTGTATATGTGGGACTTGGAGATCAGATGGAAAAGGTGCCTTGTGATATTTGTTTTGGCTTTTAGATTTTGAGTTTCTCCAAAGTCAAAATTACCTTTCACACCTCCGAGGTTGATAAAATAAAGTACCAGTCAAGTACAGGGGTTGATTTAATTGACTAACTCCTGCCAAATTTCTGGCCTTGTGCATATGTTTTGACTTAAGAGTCATATCTGTTCACAAATATGTGTGTGTGTGTGAGAGAGAGAGAGAAGGAAAGAGAGAGAATGCTTGTGTCTTGGAAGTTTCCACATGAAATTGTGTTTGTGATCAGATAGTGGAAGTGTAATGAAAACTTTTGACACTTCATAGAAGACATATGAAGGTGAATGTAATAGTCTTTGTTTTCCTTAAATGGTTATAATTATTCATCTGTGATGTCACTGCAACACACACACACACGTAGTAGTTTCATTGTTGTATTAGCTCTGAAATTTATCCTATAAGGCTCATCCATGGGTCTAGGCTATCAGATAGGTGGTAATTTAGAGATTGTTTGTTATATCAAACACATGTCAGAAAATTCGCAAAAAATCTGCCGTTTCTATAGTTATAACCAAGGAGAAAGGGGTGAGCAAGTCTTTCTATTTCCTTGATTTATAATTGCTTCCTTGAAAATAACTTTTATACATGTTTTCAAAGAGTCAACCTTCGATTTTGTGTCTAGGACACCACCACCACGTGTACAAATGTTTGCATATGTTATGCCATAATAATATAGTAATGCTCATGAGATCAATTTTCGAAGAAACAACTGTAAATCAAACACACTCATGGCTGCTGACAACAGGATAGCTTCTTCCACAATTGTCCAGCAGAGTGATCTTTTTGGTCAGCTCTCTTTTGCATTGGCTGTAGATGATGTTGCATGATCATTCTGCTCACTCTTCCATATCTGGTACCTGGATGACACGACCCCGAGTAGCTTGGCTGAGTCTGAGAGTGCGAAACTTGAGAGAAGGGAGATAATTCTAACAGCTATGCCTGACAACAATGGACTGTGTCCGTTAGGTACATGTCTATCTATTTTCTAGATGTGGACAATATAAAAGCAAACAAAAAACTGGCCGCCAAATAAGATAAAAGGAAGGCAATTTACTTCTATTTAGAACAATCTACAGTTAACAGAGAGCAATAGATGGTTTTTAATCTAAATCCAATAGGTGTAAGTAAGTGCATTCATTGTTATTATACCAAATGATATTTTACTTTCTACCAGGAAACCAGTACTTCAGTTTATGGTAATTTCCCAGGCCGGATCTCCACAAAAATGTAATTTAAAATTCCTTCCCTCTGTCTAATATTGTTATGTCCGGTTATAAACAAACAAAATCTATTTGAATTATCCTGATTTCAGAAAATTAAGTAGTTTTGCTGCTGTCGTATCGTAGGAAAAGTCTTTTTTCCCCTTTAATTTAAAAACTCTAAAATGCTTATTTTAGAAAATCATGCAACATTACAGTAAGGAATAATTAATTCAAAATCCTGTCTGTATGTATATCTCAAGAAACCGACAATAGTTGGGAGTTAAAAGTCATATCGTTTCTTTCACCCTGGATAAAAGTGAATACTTTTGTAAAACTATAAGCGTTGCGTTGTTGTAAATTATTTGTTTTACTGAATAAATGAAAACTAATATTTTTAATACACTAATAGAAATAGCATAAAGGTGGCGATCTTTGTATTTAATGTATCACTATTACAGGCGCTGTCTGTATGTACTAGACTATTACTGAGCATATATGCAGAGGGGTTTTGTTTTGGTATTTTTGACGCCGAGCCGCAGCCAACTTGTTTGTCATAGGAGATATTTTTCGTTGAATTAAGAATATTCTTTTCTGTGTTGTTAATTAGTCTTATATTTGACGTCATAAAAAATACTAATTGAATAGTTTCTATTATTTTTACTTCACGAAGAGATCGTTTGACCTGTCAAAATCGATGCCAAATTTCCCTATAATCACACCCTCTCAACTTAATTAAGAATAACACAAAAACGAGCAAGATCAGTTTCAAAATATGTAATTGTTAATTACACCAATAAATAAATAATGAAAAATAACCCGTCCGATTCTCAGCGTGAAAATAAAAAGAAAAAAATGTTTCCGTGTCCACCAAACAAAACTACTGTGTTTGCAGGCGTATAAGAAAACGTTTAGTTTTTTTTTTTTTTTCTGTTTTTAAATGCTTGAGTTCGTCAAGCACAATAATTGTCACTAATAAAATACTGAAAACAAGCCAACATATATCAGTCAGTATACATAAACAACATCTGATGTATTTTCACATTATTTAATGAGTATTACCTCTTAAGAAATATTTGTATATTATCTAAATAGATAATATTCCACAAAAAAAAAAAGAAAAAGAGGAATGGTATTATGAACGAACTTTCATCCACGTCTCAGTAATTTGCAATAAAAGGATGACAAGAAAACCATAGCAGTAGTAAACTACCCAGGTGTCCGATCGGGGTAATACAAAATATCACATCTTGTATGTCAGTTCTCTTGACCAAAATATAAACATTACAGCTAATCAGAAAGAAAACAAATTGAAACACAGTACTCCCATGATAAATTTTCTACTGAGTTCAAACCTATAGCTGAAAACTAAATATGGCACTGCCATAACATTAAATTTAAGCTAAATTTCGTAGCACATGCGGAGACGCATAGTAATTGGTATTGGTTCACCACCAACCTAGAAAATGGTAAGGATTTGGAGTAAATAATGAAAGCTGCTTGATATAGTAAACATTGTCTTCGTAAGGAATTGTAGAGTGAACTGAACTAGAAGAATTAAAAATATGAGTGTTAAACCCGAGAATTTCAGGTTTTTTTCAGTATCCACAATAATGATTATGCATCTTTCAAGGCTTACAGAAATAAACAGAAATATCAATGATTTTACAGTGCTAACATCATGGTGTTCCTGATGTATGAGCAGTAATAATCTCTATAAGATTTAGATCAAAAGTAGCACAGAAGGTACCCCCTGACCCTGAGGGTAATCATCATCATCATCATCATCATCATTTAACGTCTGTTTTCTATGTGTCAGCATAGGTTGTATGATTTGACAGGAGTTGGCAAGGCTGAGAGCTGCACTAAATTTCATTGTCTATTTTGGCATGGTTTCTACAGCTATATGCCTTTCCTAATGCCAACCACTTTACAGAGTGTACTGGATGCTTTTTACATGGCACCAGCACTGACAGGGTCACCAAGTATCTTGCAAGACAAAAAAAAAAGACCCAGCTTAGAGGTGGGTAATAGTATTGAAAGGGTGTGACTTTGTGCCAGTTGAGAAATTAAAGGTATAGCGGGACAGAGTTAGATGTCTTGCTGTAGAGTAGGTACATGGGTACCCCAGTTGGAAAAGAAAGGAGAGTGAGTTAGAAAGTAAGATAAAGGGAACAATAGTGAGAAGGATGATGACAAAGATGTGTCAGGACATTGGGGGTAATGAGAATAGGTGAAGTGATACAGGGGTTTGGACTGGATGAATGGGCAGGGATGAAGTAAGGCATGGGCGATATGTGAGAGCATTATTAGAGTATGAAGTGTAGATCGAAAAGGTTGATGGAACAAAGAGGATCGAGGTAAGAGTGAAGTAGAACTCCCCCCCCCCCCCGTGGACAAGTGTTACCACGGTGGTTTTAGGATATCAATTCCATGATGGACAGGTCTTAAGTACAGTAAACTGCCAGACATCTCAGTTCTTTGTCGTCTCATTTGTAACGTTTAGCATCTTAGGATTGGCCTTCAATGCTTCATCCCATGTCTTCCTGGGTTTCCCCTTTCCACAAGTTCCAACCACTTTAAGTGATCAGCACTTTATGCAACTGTCCACATCCATATGCATCACATGACCAAACCATGTAAATGCCTTTGTAAACGACCGTGCGAAGTGAGGTGATGAGAATGGCTCCTTTGCACATCACATGGTCAATACAATAAATATGAAAAGAATAAATGCGTATATGTGCCAGAAGGAAAAGAGAGACACAACCGGGTAGAATGTTTAGGAGAAGATTTTATTTATATGTTAACGTGTGTGCGTCATATATACATAATAATAGACAGGCCGTCATGAGATCAAAGTGTGTATGTACAAACATGGATGTATGCGTGTGCGATAAGTATAGAGCATTGAAAGAGTCTATAATATGACGTTAGAAGAATGTTCAGACACAAGGATGATAAATACCAGTTTGTAGTCAAGGTACACAATAGTTGAAATGCTGTATCAAGAAGTTGTGACAGTAATGCAGAGCCGGTTGAGATAAATGTCATACATGAAGTTGTGGCTACAATGCTGTTGCCGGTCACTTGGTACAGGAGTTCTTGCAGGTTGTATTTGCTGCTAATCATGGTGCTGTAATTCACAAACAGTGTTGTGATAGAACCTGTGCAAGTGATGCTTGTTACTGTGTACATAGAGAGATGATGTTGACAACATTAAGAAGATGAAGGCGATGAAGAAAGAGATTGCCATATGCTGTTGGTCGAGTGTTGATGAGTCTCCATGTGGCTGCTGTTGTGTTGTTGCTGGAAGTGGCTGTGTCCTGTGTGGTGAGTGGCTAGACCTCAAAAGGTCTGGAACCGAAAGACCTCAACTCGATGTGAAGCTAAAGTTTTAGAAGAGACTGTCTCACGTGACCTTATCAGAAAGCTGCGATTGATTGGGTTGCATATTGATGCGCAATAGACCAAGAGACAAGTTGTGCCAATACCAACCAATCAGAGTAGTGAACACAACAGGGTCCAAAAGGGTGGCTGAAGGCTAGCTGTTATCTATTACATCCGTATTTATGTATATATAACAGAGAGAGAGAGAGGAATTCCCCTCAAGCGTACGCTACACCTTAAAAATCACTTAAATGGCATTATTAAAGACTTTTCTCTTTTTTTGCTGAACAGGATAATCTTTTGAAGTTATTCCACTAGCATTGTAAAAAAGAATGTGTAAGTTTTTGTACATATATATTTTCAGATGTGTTTACAACACACATACTCATTAATGTTTGATTTTATGTCAAGTTATAAAATCAATATAGGATTAAATTGAAGAATTACTCAATACTTTTTAGTAAAGTAGATGTTTATTTAGCTTTTATGAGAAGAGGGCTGACAGTGGTTTTGAAATTATGGCCTATTAGCTTTTATCTGACTGCACTATGCTTGTATTACTTTTGGCTTTATATAGTCTTGGGAAAGTTATTTTTCTAGGGTAAGTGGAGCTATGCGAAATGAAAATTAGGCTTCGTGTATGTAGGTTTGAGATGAAAATGTTTAGGAAGTGGGATGGAAGAGGATAGGAGGAAAGTATGTTTGTAAGATGTAAGTTGATAGAAAGTTATTGTTGGAGGATTTTGTTTGGTTTGAAGCGGGAGTTGTGTTATTGTTTAGCAGAAGTCAAGCATTGAAATAACTTTGTAGACATGTGTTAGATTCAGGTCATGAGATTCTTTGTATAGAAAGCTGGTTTGTGTTGTGTTTCAGGATTCACAAAAGAATATTTGTAAATGAATCAGTTGCTCCCCCAGCTTATGTGGACCTGAGGTGGGTTTGCTGTTGATGTTATTTGATTCCTACTCAGAAATTTTTGACTTTGTTTTGAAAAAGTAAAAATTGAAAGACAAGGCTGCTATAACATTTCATATGGTTACATTACTTATTTCTGAATATTCAAATTTGATCAGTGTAAGCAACAGCACTCTTATGTAATATATTTTTATGTTGACACTAGATTAGAGATGATAGGCAATTAAAAGTATCTCTAAAATTTTCCTCAATTTTCCAGTGCTACACCTGTTTATTACTGTGACCTGTTCCAGCCTGTTGTATATTCTTATAACTAGGTGAACTGATTTAGTTAGAGTTTAGTACATTGTCTACAGACGTGGTAAAGCAGTGGTGACAATGTAATTAATTCCTCAGTTGGTTGCCCAGTAGCCCAATTAACTTGATCATCCACGACTCTATCATATATTTTGATTGAAAGCAACATCTATATTTTGTTCTCATTTGTTGGAATAGTAAACCTATATTTTCTGTCTCTTTCTAACAGAGCAGTCTTTAGCAAAATCTCTTTAGTAATCTTTGTGTTGATATTTTATTGTGCTTATATCTTGTCCTGTCTTTATTTCAGAGCATCTGGTGCATTGTGATGGGAATTTCTCACCCAAGTTGTAGCAACAAATTTATGCCATCTTGAAGACTAAAGAACGATGTTACCAAATATAGGTATATGCATCCTGTTTCCATAGCCTTGGTTAAATTACTGTGAAATATTTCTTCAGGGCTGAAAAAGTTTGTTTTTCTTTCTTAATAATATTTGTTATTATGGAGGGGAAACTGTGTAAGAGTCAGATTAATGGTGAAAAGGAATGTGGAAGATTTGATTTATCTCTTCAGACACAGAAAAGTGTTAAGAAGAGGCCACACCACTGTGAGATCTGTGGGAAAACCTTCCAACAGAATAATCACCTTGTTGATCATAAACGTACTCACACAGGTGAGAAACCATACAACTGTGATATCTGTGGCAAGACATTTTCTAAGAATAGTAATTTATACAGACATAAGATGAAGCATTCAGGACTTAGACCCTATCACTGTGACATCTGTGGAAAAACCTTCACCATCAAAAGTTCATTATTTTCTCACAAACGTATTCACACTGGAGAACAACCTTTTCGCTGTGATATCTGTGGTAAGACATTTGCTCAGTATGGTAATTTATATAATCATAAGCAAAAACATTCAGGAATCAAACCCTTTGAATGTGATATCTGTGGCAAAGCATTTTCTGCAAATTGTTATCTCTCCAGTCATAAACGTGTTCACACTGGTGAGAAACCATACCACTGTGATGTTTGTGGCAAGCATTTCTCTCAAAATGGGTTGTTAACTCGTCATAAACTTATACATACAGGACATAAGCCTTACCACTGTGATATCTGTGGTAAGACGTTTCCTGTAAATTCTGCCCTATCTTGTCACAAACGTGTTCACACTGGTGAGAAACCATATCACTGTGATATCTGTGGTAATATGTTCTCATATAAAGGCAATTTGTCGACTCATAAACGGATTCACACAGGAGAGAAACCATATCACTGTAACATCTGTGGTAAATCATTCCAATACAAAGCTAGTTTATCTTTCCACAAACGTTTACACACAGGTGAGAAACCATACTACTGTGAATTCTGTGATAAAAAATTTAGTAACAGCAGTAACTTAGAGAGTCATAAAAAGACACATTCAAAACTTAAACCTTATCAGTGTGATATTTGTGGTAAATCTTTTTCTGCCAATTGTGATTTGACTAGTCATAAACGTGTTCACACTGGTGAGAAACCATTTCAATGTGATATTTGCAGTAAACATTTTTCTACAAGGGGTATATTAGCTTGTCACAAACGTAGACATACTGGTTATAAGCCATATCACTGTGATATCTGTGGTAAAGTGTTTGCTGTAAGTTGTAATCTGTCTTCTCACAGACGTGTTCACACTGGTGACAAACCATACTGTTGTCACATCTGTGGCAAAACGTTCTCTCAGAGTGGTAACTTAGCTACTCACAAGCGTACACACACACGTAGGACATCATATGACTGTGATATATGTGGTAAAATGTTTTCCTATAAGGGTAATTTAACTAACCATAAGCATGTACACAAGTGATATCTGGAGTAAAATATTCTCTTGGGATGGCTTTAGTGACTCACAAGAAACTGTAGTAACGCCGTGCGCATGCGTAGTCTCACGCATGCGTGGAATTAAACAAGCAAGCTTTCCCGCTTAATTCTATCTCTTTCTCAGTCGGCCGACCATGAGCATGGACGTGTCAAGCAGTGTCGCCAACATTCCAACTCTGGAGACAGTCTCTTTACGTGTTTAGCTGTCACTCTCCATCTTTCGGACTTACGCTCGACAGCTCGCTTACATCTACATACCAACTGAATTGTAACAACAAACAAGAGCTAAAGATGTATATATTTACCACCTGAATAAATGTTGTTTAGGTTGATAGTCTGGAGTTCAGCGTTCCGTTATATTCATTAATTTTATATAGGAAAGTCAGGTATACATCTAATGATGTATAACCAACTTTCCTATACTGGTGACCCCCGACGTGATTCGAACACGCAGCCCGCTGAGCTGCAATAACCCACTTTCTACTAAAGTAGTGACCCCGACGAAGAAACAAACACAGCATGGACTCTGGACTACCAACTTATAACTGGGGAACCCGACTAAAGAACAAATGCGGCCATGGAGACTGAACTACTAACCAGCATCATCGTCATGACCAACACGATTCGACGATTACTACGCAATCAACATCTCCAACCATAGTCAACACGACTTACTACGTATTACCAACATCAACAAGCGCGGTTTTTTATCTCGTCTCTGTTAGAGTGGATGTTTCCACTCACGATAAACAGACAAGAATTACAGCCTGCGATATTTCCTATTGTGTACTCAAAAAAAATTGGTATAAAACTCTCACGTGTACTGACTTTCTATCTGCTGGTGATATCTCACATACATATAGACGGCCTGTTTTTTATTATGTTCTTATATGTCGCATTCACACTCTCACATACACATACATCTTTTATGCCACACTAAATAACTCTTGTTATTCATTTCATATGGTTGTCTTTTCTATCGTCTCATTACTGGTATTTACGAAATCTATGTTATCGTAG
>NC_068987.1:23515630-23516588 GCF_001194135.2 Octopus bimaculoides | reverse complement strand
GACATTCTATCTCCTTGTGGGACTCTTGTACGAACTGGATTTTTTCTCTACAGACACTTACTATGTTCTGTGTTTTTTCTCACACACACTTGTGCACTCATACATTTTCTTTCCTTTCAGTAAAAACAAACACTCAGACTTTCACATTCCGTGATTCCAGTTCCTGGACAGTAGTCATCACGATTTGTTTTCTCATTGTCTCATTTGTTTTTTACTAGGTGGCATTTACTGCCCATATTGCATGTTTTTCTTTCATTCCTTCACTTTGTACATTGCATGCATGTATCACACGAGTGTACATTTCATTTCTTTAATTTTTCTTTGTGTGTGTTTTGTGCTACATTCTTGTGGGTGGTTTTCAGTGGCCATCCTGCCTCAGGCATTCTAACAGATTTCATATTATCGTACATTTTCGCACTGGCAAGGGAGCCCTGTAGTAACGCCGTGCGCATGCGTGGAATTAAACAAGCAAGCTTTCCTGCTTAATTCTATCTCTTTCTTGGTCGGCCGACCATGAGCATGGACGTGTCAAGCAGTGTCTCCAACATTCCAACTCTGGAGACAGTCTCTTTACGTGTTTAGCTGTCACTCTCCATCTTTCGGACTTACGCTCGACAGCTCGCTTACATCTACATACCAACTGAATTGTAACAACAAACAAGAGCTAAAGATGTATATATTTACCACCTGAATAAATGTTGTTTAGGTTGATAGTTTGGAGTTCAGCATTCCGTTATATTTCTAATTTTATATAGGAAAGTCAGGTATACATCTAATGATGTATAACCAACTTTCCTATAAAACTATATGAAAAATCACTTTTATAACATAATTTATATAGGAATAAAGTTACAGTGAAATCTATAGTAAAACAGAAAAATAAATTTAAACAATATGTATATATACATATATATACATATACATATACATATACATATATATATATATATATATATAT
>NC_068987.1:23512696-23515470 GCF_001194135.2 Octopus bimaculoides | reverse complement strand
AGTTCAGTCCCACTGCATGGCACCTTGGGTAAGTGTCTTCTACTATAGCCTTGGGCCAAGTGAAACCTTGTGAGTGGATTTGATAGATGGAACCTGAAAGAAGCCCGTTGTGTATATATATGTGTGTGTGTGTGGGGGGGGGTATTATGTGTGTCTGTGTTTGTCCCCCAACATCGCTTGAGAACCGATGCTGGTGCGTTTACTTCCCCGTAACTTAGCAGTTCAGCAAAAGAGTCTGATAGAATAAGTACTAGGCATCCAAAGAATAATTCCTGGGATCGATTTGCTTGACTAAAGGTGGTTTGTCAGTCATGGCCGCAGTCAAATGACTGAAACAAGTAAAACAATATATATATGCAGAGAGAGAGAGAGAGATGTCACTGTGTTTAAGAAGTTTCTTTCCAACCACACGGTTTTAGATTCAGTCCCATTGTGTGGAACTTAGGGCAAGTTTCTGCTACTACAACCCTAAATCAACCAAGGTATACACACACACACACACACACACATATAAAACCGTCTATGTATTATACACTATTGGTAGCCACTTACTGCAGCACTCATCCAAAGATATCATCTTTTATGGATGTACTTTGTTAAAAACACAATAAATATTGAAAGGAGATGAAAACTTGCCCCAGCAAAAACCAGCAAGAATTTTAGATACATTTTCAGCCTTTTGAGCCTCCTCAATGATGAGTACACACAGCCAGTCACATACATGGACAAGAATTTGTCACCTCTGGTATAGAAAACAGTGAAGGTTTTGTTTTATTTACTGATGTTGTAAACAGCTGCCCAGCTCTATAAAAATCTGTGTAATCATCTTACATTTGTTTTCCATGCTAGTATGGATTGGATAGTTCATCACAGTTTGAGTCACCTTTCAATGGGATCCACTGCTTTCATAAACTTGTGCTCATATATGTTATTTGGTTTGATTTCTGTGGCTGGATGCTCTTCCTACTGCTAAACATTTTATTGGGAGAACAGGTATGTTGCCGTGTATACAACAAAAGTAAATAGTGCATCAGCACGGTTGGTGAGGAAATGAAAAATGTAAATGTTAAAGTATTCAGCCATGTGTAGGTGCAGACAGTACTCAATAACCTGGGGCATGTACATTTGCTCAGGTATCTGGGGAGGGGAACAGGAGAGAAAAAGAAAGAGAGAAAAAGCAATGGTATCAGAAAGACCAGCACAGGTGAGGGAGTGAAAGGAGAAAGAGTATGATGTAAAGAAGGCAGGAATGTGTGGGGATAGTGTCTTAAGGGGAGGGACTGGCAATAGGAGAGGTGGTCAAAGGTAAGGTTTGTTGGGTAAAAAGAGCATGAATATGATAGAAAAAGACAAGGTTACTTGGGTTAGAGTTAACACAGGGGAATGATTGGCAATAGCAGATGAGGTCAAAAGTAGAGATGGGTGATGAGATAAAGGCAATAATATTTGAGCTGTGGCAATACAGATGGTTCAGAGGAACAAGAGTGCTGGATAGCAGCTCAGATTTAGGCTTACGAAGGGTATTGGGTAGGGAATTAAGGGTGGTCTGATGCAGCCTTCTCTAAAAACTGCTCTTGTGTCAAGGTTTGTGCTGCCATGTGTGGTCAAGTTATCTACAACATCTTATATCCTAATGCCAACCACTTTACAGAGTGCACTGGTTGCTTTTTTGGTGGCACTGTCACTGGTGAAGTTACCACGTAAATCATAAGACAATCCCCTCTGGATGAGTGGGAGTGATAGAGGTGGCTCTGTGCCAGAAGTTGAGAGGTAAAAGAACAGGTGTCTTCTTGTTGAGGAGATACATGGCTGCCCCAGACAGAAGGAGAGGTAAAGATGATGATGCTGAGGTGTCAAGGCATATTTTCAAGGTAGTACAAGATGAATGTAAGAGATGATAGGAACAGAGGATTGAAAATGGTAGGTGAGTTTGCAAAAATGTGAAAGGAAAATGACAGATAATTAGAGATGAGGATAGGGGTGAATACAGTGAATGGTAAACCTGAGAATAGTTTGTGAGGGGAACTGAAGGAAGTGGGAGTGGGTCATCTCGATATATATATATAAAATCCTTTATATCTCTGTCTGTTCCCAATGCATTCGCAAACGGCTCAACCAAATCAAATCGAATTTTACATGGTAATACTATCACATCTCAGGAGTGTCAACATGTAATTTTTTTTTTTTTGGAATAAAACAATGCAACATTAGCACTGGTTCTGTATTACGTCTCAAAACTCAAAGAATAACAGTGAAACCTTTGACAAAGTAACAGTTATAGTTTCACTTTCAATACTTTATGTACAGGGATGCTGTCAGTAAGGTGAGGGTTGGCAACGAGTACAGTGAAGAATTCCAGGTAGAGGTAGCGGTCCACCAAGGTGCAGTCCTCAGCCCCCTCCTATTTATCATAGTCCTCCAGGCAATAACACAGAAATTCAAGACGGGATGCCCCTGGGAGCTCCTCTATGCTGATGACCTTGCCCTAATTGCTGAATCACTATCAGAACTAGAGGAGAAGTTTCAGGTGTGGGAGCAAGGACTAAAATCGAAGGGCCTTAGAGTCAATCTAGCTAAAACCAAAGTCCTAATTAGTAGGAAGGTAGACAAAACACAAGCCCCTTCAGGTAGATGACCCTGCTCGATCTGTAGAAAAGATGTAGGTAGAAACCCAGTGTAAGCTATGGACACATAAGAGGTGCAGCAATATCAAAGGAAGGCTAACTAGCAAGATAGGTTTTGTATGTGGCAGATGCTCAGGAGCAATAAACACT
>NC_068987.1:23492409-23512686 GCF_001194135.2 Octopus bimaculoides | reverse complement strand
CAATATCAAAGGAAGGCTAACTAGCAAGATAGGTTTTGTATGTGGCAGATGCTCAGGAGCAATAAACACTGAAAATGTGCAGAGAACAACCTTTGCCACACTCCAGGGAGAAAAACTAGAAGTAGTTGATAGCTTCTGCTACCTAGGTGACCAAGTCAGTAGCGGGGAAAGGTGCACTGAAAGTGTAGCTGCTAGAATAATATCCTGGGCAAAGTTTAGAGAGCCCTTACTTCTGCTGGTGACAAAGAGCCTCTCACTCAGAGTAAAAGGCAGACTGTATGACGCATGTGTACGAACAGCCATGCTACATGGCAGTGAAACATGGGCCATGACTGCTGAGGACATGCGTAAGCTTGCAAGAAACGAAGCCAGTATGCTCCGATGCATACTCGACAGAGTGTAAGTACCTTGAGACAAAAGTTAGACCTAAGAAGCATCAGTTGTGGCGTGCAGGAGAGACGATTGTGCTGGTATGGACATGTGGCAAGAATGGATGAGGATAGCTGTGTGAAAAAGTGCCACACACTAGCAGTTGAGGGAACCTGTGGAAGAGGTAGACCCAGGAAGACCTGGGATGAGGTGGTGAAGCACGACCTTCGAACTTTAGGCCCCACCGAGGCAATGAGCGGGACCTTTGGAAATATGCAGTATGTGAGAAGACCTGGCAAGGCAAGTGAGAGCATAATCTGTGGCCTCTGCCAGAAGTGTACCCAGCTCACTTATTTGTATCTTTATTTCATTGGACACTAAAAACTCTGCTTGCGAAGACCTGTTGAGGCAAGTGAATTTGCAATTTGAAATCTGAAATCAAAATTGAACCGAATCCGACGACTGGCACCCATGCCAACCTCTCCTTCATTGGACACTAAACTCTACTTGTGAAGACCTGTTGGGGCAAGTGAAATTGAAATCATAATTGAACCATACTCAATGACTGGCACCTGCGCTAATGGAGCACTAACAGCACTGTCCGAGTGTGTTCATTGCCAGAGCAGCTGTCTGGCTTCTGTGCTAGTGGCCCGTAATTTATCAAAAATTCATTAAAACAAATCTTCATGACTTTGAACCTAGCAATGCTCTGTTTTTTTGTGTAGCTATCCATGAACGTAAGTATAACAAGGTTGCTTTTTTGTTGATGTGTCATAGAATGGAGATAGGGTATGTCAATGTAGAGAAAGATGATTGCAAGAAGCATTGCTTGCAGCATACAGCTTATAGAGATCTGGAAAACTAGCTTTAAATGAATATGGTGAAAAGCAGGTATCTGACAGCTTTTTAGAAGTAATATTTTCTAAAATGAGCTGTCCAAATAGTTTATGCTAATGAGTTCACAAATAGGAAGTAATCTTGAAACTTCTAAGAATGCTTCTGATTCAGGAGACAAAGCTTCTCTGGTTGAAAATATTTTCATGTTGCATTCATTGAAGCAACTTTTAAGTTCTTCAATGCAGTTATCAAAAACAGTTTTAAATACAATTAAAAGTACATATTCATTATCAGAATCTTCATGACCCAGTGTTGACATTATTACTGATGATTGTGTAATATATTCTGGAACTCTATGCATGCGTTGAGGAATAAAACAACTGTCTTCGAAATTAAATTTCTTAGCCTGAGAGAAGATGCTTTGAAATTCTCCTTTATCTATTCTTGGTTCTTTAAAAATATTCAGTTCTGCTATTGTTGCCATCATTTTTGTACATCCCAGAATGCGGAAAATAGGTTATAATTCAAGTTGTGAAGTTAAAATACAATTATGGAAAATCTGAAGAACTTCTTATCTTTTTTTGTTGCCAATCAAAGAAAGGATGTCAAATTTTCACTGCTAATGAAATGAGTTTCATAGTGAAAGTAAACAATTTTTATTTCTCTCTTTATATATGTATGCATGTGTTTCTATGTGTACATATACATATGTGTGTGTAAGTTTACATATATGTATGTTTGTGTGCAGAATGTTTTAGTTTATGGAACAGTTAAATAACATCCAGTTTATTTTCTCTAGGGAATTTACTTGGTCAGTATTTTTTCATGAAATGTTAAGGTAACCCATATACATATGTATGTGTGTTTGTGTAGACGGGATCAGAAAGTATCGATAAGGTGTAAATGATGAAAGGCAAAGTTGACATCGGTGGAATTTGGACTCAGAACATAAAGATGGATGAAATACTGCTAAGCCTTTCACTTAATGTGCTAACAATTCTCCCAGCTTGCTGCCCTAGTAATCATAATCCTTTCTACTATAGGCATAAAACCTGAAATTTTGTGGGAGGGGATTAGTTGATTACATCAACCCCAGTGTTCAATTGGTACTTATTTTATCGACCCCGAAACGATGAAATGCAAAGTTGACCTCAATAGAATTTGAACCCAATGTAAGGACAGATGAAATACCTCTAAGCATTTTACCCAGTGTGCTAAAAGTTCTGCCAGCCTAATAATAATAACAATAATGGTTTCAAATTTTGGGCACAACACCAACATGTTCACCCAGGTACTTGACTGGTACTTTATTTTAACAACCCAAAAATGATGAATAGCAATGTTAGCCTTAGTTGTAACACCATTATTATTATTACTATGCAAGTCTTGTCAAAGTCAGTCTTGCCTTTCATCCTTTTGAGGTCAATAAAATAAAGTACCAGTTGAGCACCGGGGTCCATTTACCTAACCCCCTAAAATTGCTGGCCATATGTCAAAATCTGGAATCATTATTTTTTATCATGTACTTGTAGACATGTTTTACAAGTCTTTTTTCGAAACTAAATTTTAATAAAGGATGTAGAATTTTTACCAAAAATATTCACATGCAAATGATTTCATATTGTTTGAAGTCTCCCCTTATAAAGGGGGGGGGGGGCAAAGGAAAAGATAAGGTTTGTGTTTATTTTTAGACTAAATTTATTGTTTTCCTCTTATGTCACAAACCCCCCAAAAAAAGCTATGAACATTTCATGCCTGTCTCCTCACTGAAGAGAAAAACTGAAAAATGTACAAAACAATGTGTTGATAACGTGCACCAACAGAGAGAAAACACAGTCATTTTAATTCAGCTCAGTAGAAATTTTGTGATCAACAATAACAACTAAAATAACAGTAGTAGTAGCAGCAACAACAACAGTATGTATAGATGTATTGTTTCAGGTGTAAACAGTAACAACAATAAGCTGACTTTTGCTAGTGTTTTGTCCAACAAAGGAACTTGATATAAAACATTTTTCTGAGAGATCAAAAGCTTGGGAACATTTTGTGCACTGAACCAGAGCCAAACAATTGATTACAAAGACTTGTGAGAGAAGAAAACTAATGTACCTACATTTTGTGAAAGATGCAACAGATTTTCTGTTCCCATTCAAATACAAGTTCAAGACAAATCTGGAAGATATTTTGAGTGAAATATGTTTTATTGGGACAGGAAGGGCATATGGTATCAAATGTATTCTTTATAAAAGTAAGCACGGGGCAAAAATGTAAGTACAAATAGTATGCAAAACTATAAGCTGGTTCTGCAGTATTTGGGAAACAGAGAACACAAAGGCCACTGTTAGAAACATCAGTGACGATGTCTGGCTAGTAATCATTCGTTTATCATTTAATGTCCACTTTTCAATATGTGCATGAATCAGATGTAATCTTTGTTGAGGCAAATTTTCTGTGGCTGGATGCCCTTTCTGTTGCCAAACCTCGTCTGTTTCTGGGTAAAGTAAAAATTCCCCCATACCCAGACTGGAAATGAACATCACTTGATGTCATATGGTCAGAATCATTTACAACCATCTCTTGACATAAAGACAAGTACAACAATCATATACACATCATCATTATCATATATATTATTCTTTAACAAGAATAATACTGACAGTGACTTCAAAGTCTTGGCTTGCTAACTCATCATTGCACCGTCTGGTGATAGCTTAACAGGCCAAAACTTTGAAGTCACTGTCAATAATATTCTTATGAAAAATTATTAAATATATACTTGAGAAAAAAGTATTGAATAATCCTTCAGTTTAAAATAAAATTGTTTTTATTGTAACATAAAAACAAACAATATATGATTTATATATAAATATATATCCCTGTAGCCCCCACAATTTGTGTGCCCTTCCCCAATCCTTAGAGATGTTGCATACTCCCTCTCCTACTACTGCTCCTGCTGCCTGGACACCTGATCACCACCGTCTGTCTCCTTAAAGATACCTCTAATGCTCACTCTCCCTCCTAAGTGTGAATAGCCATGTAGCTCCTCTACTCCAACCTCTTCCCTCATATCTTAACCACCATCTAGCATACAGAAGCAAAATCCTCCCTCTTTGGTTTTGTTGACTTGCAAGCTACATGGTGACCTCAATAGTGCCAGTTGCACTACTGAGGTCATCATATACACACTGTAAAGTGACTGGCATTAAGAAGGGCATCCAGCCGCAGAAACTGGAGTATGATGCAGTGCTTGACTCTTTGGATCCTTGTCGCACCGTGCAATGCATGCCAGCATTGAACATAAATATTGCCCCTATGCATCTGCCACACACAAAAACTATCTTCCCAGTTAACCTTCCTTTGATAATGCTGCACCTCTTATGTGTCCATAGCTTATACTGGGTACATCTTATGGAGTTTCTACCTATGCCTTTTCTACAGATTGAGCAGGGCCATCCACCTGAAGCAATTTGTGATTTGTCTGCCTTCCTACTTACTAAGACTTTGGCTTTCGCTAGATTGACTCTAAGGCCCTTCGATTCTAGACCTTGCTTCTACATCTGAAACTTCTCTAATTCTGGAGTGACTCAGCTATTAGAGGAAGGTCATCACCATAGAGGAGCTCGCATGAGTAGCCAGTCTTGAATTCCTCTGTTATTGCCTGGAGAACTATGATAATAAGAAGGGACTGAGGACTGATCATTGGTGATATATATATATATATATATCATCATCATCATCATTTAACGTCCACTTTCCATGCTAGCATGGGTTAGACGATTTGACTGAGGACTGGCGAACCAGATGGCTGCACCAGGCTTCAATCTGATCTGGCAGAGTTTCTACAGCTGGATGCCCTTCCCAATGCCAACCACTCCAAGAGTGTAGTGGGTGCTTCCACGTGCCACCGGCACGTATGTACATACACACACACGATAGGCTTCATTTCAGTTTCTGTCAAACAAATCCACTCACAAGACTTTGGTTGACCCAAAGCTTTACTAGAACATTATGGACATGAAATTCCTCATGACTCTGCAAGACCACAAAACATTACCAGAACTGAGTCCCATGGAGAAGTACCAAGAAAAAGTTCTTAAAGCTCAGTATTAAATTCAGATGACCAGCAAAACCCACCTACAAGCTTTCTGCAAAAAATCTACAACAAAAGCAACAGCCTCAATTCATGAAAGCTGTTAATCCTATGGCAACCCTTATCATTTTCAGGAATTAACCATGAGACACAAAAATCTTTCTTTCAGCCATGGCCAATGAAATCCAGGAGCGTCATCCACAACAATTACTACAACAGCTAGCCCCTAACAATCAAGAAGTATTGGGAACTGGTATTTAGGAAGGATAGGAAAACATTAGATTTATAAGCCCTAAAATTCACTCCATAATTGCCCACAGGCATATGGTGTAGTGGTTAAGAGCATGGGCTACTAACCCCAAGATTCCGAGTTTGATTCCAGGCAGTGACCTAAATAATAACAACAACAACAACATCGAAAAAATACCTTAGGAATAAGAACCCAGGTTCGAAATTTCCCCAAAACACCTGATGAAGGTGTTAACAACAAACAAGATGAGGACAAATATCCGTCAAATGTAAATAATGTACATTATTCCTCATCTCTCAAATATAGAACTGAATCAAGAAGTATTCCCTTATAGCAGCACTACTCGATCCACTTATGTGGTTGAGGAATAGTGGGAAACAAAAAGGTTAAATAAACCTGTGCTGATGATATGTTGAAGGCACCCTGTACACACTGTTGAGTAATTAGCATGGTAGAAAACCATGTCAAAACAGACTGGAGTCTAGTGCAACTCTCCAGCTTACCAGTGTCTAACCCAGGGGTTTTCAAACTGTGGTCCGTGGACAGCAAATACTTTTTATGGGCAATTTGATTTTATATATGCTTTTTAATCGAAATCTTTTGACAATAAACCTATTTGTCAAATACTGTTAAATAAATAAATGTAAAAATATATGTTATTTTAAGCAAATATTTATGTATAAATTTCATAAGCGTTTATAAGGGGGTCCCTAAGGTAAAGCCTGAAATATAAAGGGGTCCGCAAGTCAAAAAGTTTGAAAACCCCTGGTCTAACCCATGCCAGCATGGAAAATGGATGCTAAATGATGATAGTCTTCATGATCAATAAGCCAAAGCACTAGTATTTCCTTTCAGAATATTTTAACATAAATGTGTACAAGAATACTAGTAAATTAGTAGTCAGATGCATGATTACAAAGGAAGACTCCTTTCATCACAGTTCTATAGTTTGTCACCTGTGTGAATACATTTGTGACGCAATAAAGAAGCACGTTGAGAAAATTCTTTACTACAGCTATCACAGTGGTAGGGTTTCTCACCTGTGTGAATACGTTTGTGACGAGATAAATCACTCTTTTGAAAGAATGTCTTACCACAGATATCACAGTGATATGATTTCTCACCTGTATGAATACGTTTATGCTTGTTTAAGAGACCATTCTGACAGAAAGTTTTACCACAAATCTCACAATGGAATGGTTTCTCACCTGTATGAGTACTTAAATGGTAAGGCAAAGAATGACTTTGAGAGAATGTTTTACCACAAATATCACAGGAGTATAGCTTCTCACCTGTGTGAATACGTTTATGACGAGATAAATTACCACTGACAAAGAATGTTTTACCACATATCTCACAATGGAATTGTTTTTCACCTGTATGAATATTTATATGGTACAGTAGAGAATGACTTCGAGAGAATGTTTTGCCACAAATCTCACAGTTGAATGGTTTCTCTCCTGTATGAGTACTTATATGATAACGTAAAGAATTACTCTGAGAGAATGTTTTACCACAAATATCGCAGTGGTATGGTTTCACAACTGCATGAATATGTTCATGTTGAGATAAAGCACTGCTTACAGGAAATGCTTTACCACATGTCTTGCAGAGGTATGGTTTCTCACCTGAGTGAATACGTATGTGTTTAGATAAGGCACTACTTTCAGGAAACGCTTTATCACAAAACTCACAGTGGAATGGTTTCTCTCCTGTATGAATACTTATATGGCAAAGTAAGGTGTGTCTCTGAGAGAATGTCTTACCACAGATATCACAGGAATATGGTTTCTCACCTGTGTGAGTACGAATATGGGTAGACAATTGTCCTCTTTCTAAGAATGCTTTACCACAGATATCACAACGATGTGGCCTCTTCCCTGTATGAATTAATTTATGTCGAATTGAATATCTTTTCCTTGAAAATACCTTCCCACATATATTACAGGGATATGATTGTCCCTCTGTATCTTCCTGAGTCTGCTGCAAGACATAGTTATCTCTAGGTTGTGTTTCATCACAAACTTGACTTTCACACAGTTTCTCATCCATAATTTTTTTCCATTAAATACATAACAATACAAACATATGTTCCAGTTTTTCTTTGTAATTTATAAATGAGAAATTGTTCCACAAATATTCTGAATAAACACTGTATTAATTCAAAAGAAATATATTCTTAAGGTATATAAACCATAAAAAACTCTGATAAGACACTTCACCCAGATTGAATCTTTTCCCAGGAATCAATTTGACAATGACATCAGGTAAAAGATCCCTTAATTTGTTCCAGTTTTCAATATCCAGCTATGAAAGATGTTTCACAGAAGTCACTTCAAGAGTCATAGTAAATTTTCCAACTACATTTAACACAAATTCATCCAGTAAACATTTTCTCAACTTCACAGAAATTAGTTGAAGCTAATATTAATCCAGAGAAATATTTCGGAGTAATTCAATCAACATTGTAGTTATATGGTGACATGTGCTTCTGATAATGTCTTTAAAATCAAACAAATTTCTTGCTGTATTTCGATAAAGAAATTCTCATCCTTATGTCACCAGACACCCTGAAACAGATAATATAAAATATATAATGTAAACATTAAAAAATATTAAAGAGAAATAACTTGCGCAGACACGTTTTAAGATAAAATATAAAAAAGAAAACCTAATGTTAATGTGTGTATCAGTGGCTCTCAACAATTTTTAGTCTATGGACCCCTTTGATTGCTGTTCTGGTGAACCCCCATAGCCGTTAGATGTTTTAAAACTAGTTTTAGAAATATTTCAAAATTCCTATTTTGTTTTCACACATTAACTTGTGTAGGTTGAACTACATAAAACGTTTGAAAAAGAAATTTAGCTGTTTCTTGCAATAAATATATCTAAAGCAACCTTTTTTCATGAATCCTTAATATATTACAGAGGATCCAGAATTTACTATTTTGCTTGCGTAGACTCCATGGGTCCTATGGATCTCGGTTGAGAACCACTGGTGTAAATGAATGATGAGTACTTTCTGCAGGTGTCTTGAGAAGGAAGATTTGGTAAGGAGATAATAGTAGGTAGGACTCGTAGCTAGTAGAGGTCGATGTGGTTGATACCTAGTTTGAATTTTTAGAGTTCAATATCTTTCAGGAAAACATGGACAAGGAATGAGTGAGTGCCAGAAGGCCGCAAGTCTGGAAATGTTTGGAGTAAAGTAATATGAGCAGAGTTCGGAGGTTATGAAAGATTACAGGTAACAAAGGTGAGACAAATAAGGTGAGCGGAAGGCAAACATAACTGGTTAGTTCAGATGTAAAAGAAACAGAGGAGAGATGCAGTGTGATTGTGGTTGTAGTGTTTTCCATAAGTAGTGAAGTCTTGCCACTCAACCAGATGGGAAACGACAAAAAAATGGAGGATGCAACAACCAAAGTGTCCACCACGGATCCCTTGTGAACTTTGCAACAGACACTTCCATGCAAGAATCGGCCTCATTAGTCATCAGAGGCTTAAACACGGATAGAGGGGAAGAAGTGGTCAAGAAAAACCCAAATAAATTATCGGACACACGATAAAACGTCGACGAAGACGTAGTTTAGACTAGAGTATATAACAGAAATGTAGCACACATATGTACTTTGTTGAGAGTCAGTAACTTTTCAGAATTAATATGGCTTCTTATCCTAAACATATGACTGAGCCTATAGGATATAGTTTTAGCCATGTTAACTATAATGTGGTCACCGTAAGAGACGATACTTTAATAGGACCAGCATTCTTAAAGTTTGTGATGTTTTTTTTAAATGTAAGTTATTCACGAGAAAGGTATATTTTTGAACGTGTTGCCTGCCTGCCTATCTATCTATCAAGTGACAAAGTTTTGATATTATTAAAAAAGACACACAGTGATCACAGCCACATTGCATAGCGTTTTCTACAGCTTTAAGAGTATTTCTCATAGCGCATATCTTCTATGCGGTAGTTCAGCCCTGATTGACCGCACGTACGATCATAGGCGTTCCAGTTACAACCATCCTATATATATTTTAACGATTTTTTTTTTATTTAATCGATTTGAAATGATAGAATGTTATTTGAAGATTTGCCTATATCTAGCAGGTCGATAACCACAGAGATGTGCACACTAAGTTTTTGCTGAGACCTGTTGTGAAATTCAATAATCTTTTGAAAAAAATGAATTATATAGTCAAATGCCTGAAAAATAAATAAATTGGATGGTCCCAAACAGCTAAGATCATAGGTATGCTCTACCATTGCTGACATGGAGCTATAAAAAAAAACAACTACCGCCACCGATAATACTATGTGGATAATGTAGTCTTAGATACAATATGTATAAATAAAAAGTGTAACAGTAAGGAGGTAATACTGTTAATAATATGTCTGCACTATCAGAGTTGTCTAGGAGCGAAACGTCTGTTTGCGAATCACTGATATTTTGCACAAACACATGTAGTAACGCCTGCGCATGCGTAGAATTAACAAAGCAAGCGTTTCCCGCTCAATTCATTCTTTTTCTCGCTGGCCAGCGATTGAGCATGGACGTGTGTTTAAAAGCTGTCCCTACATCTTTCGGTCTTATACTCGACAGCTCGTTATTCTCACCTCTAAAGATGTATAACTAAAGATATGTATGTTTTACCAAGTAAATAAATGTTGTTTAAGTTGTTTAGTCTGGAGTTCAGCGTTCCGTCAATTTCTTTAATTTTTTAGTAGAAAGTCAGGTATACAATCTAAAGATGTATAACCCACTTTCTACTAAACACATATATGATACGTTATAATACCAGAAAGATAAACGGTTAAAGTAAAGCGTTTGATAAACATGCTTTTCTTATTAATTACAACTGGGGGTATGTAAAGTAAATTCACCATTTAATAACATAAATATTCATCTATTTGAATCTAACCAGATACTATTCAATTCCAGTAATTTTTTTCCGCCTATAACAAAATGTTTATCAAAAATATAAGCAATTTCGGAAATTTCCCTCTTACCATCTTCCATTAATCTAACAGCAATATTAATAACTAGTTTTGGGATTCTTAGTTTCGTATTTAAGAAATACGAACTGATGTTAGATAAGATGAGATTATTTTTTCTGTCCCCTACTAGTAGCACGTCAAGTAAAATGCTTAGCGGCATTTCGTCTGCTTTTCTTTCTGAATTCAAATTCCGCCGAGGTCGACTTTGTCTTTCATCTTTTACGAGTCGATAAAATAAGTACCAACTGAGCATTGACGTCGATATAATCGACTTAACCATTCCTTGAAATTACTGGCCTTGTGCGAAAATTTGAAGCCAATGTTTCTTTCAGGCTAATTTTTATTACGATAGTAAAGCACCAAAAACTATTGTGGTGTGATGGAGTAAAAAGACAAGAAGCAAAAGGACAGAATGAAACGTTGGACCGCGGCGGAGTAAACGATCGCTCCAGATCAAAATACGTCTTTCTCGTAAGCTGTCTGTCTTCTGACTGCCCCCACTTGCTGGCCTTCGACCGGGTGTGTCCGACTTCCCGTCTGGCCCTTCCGGTCCGGCTTCACAGCCCATAACACCACAACTATTGTTATGGTTAATGTTACTGTTATTGTAATGAAAAATAACAAAAAGCAAATTTCCAAAATTTTTATATACTTATGAAAATATTTTGTTAAAGACGATGCTATGTGAAATTCAATATTATCAGATTAGTCCTGAGTATATAAATATTTCTGTGGTGTACTTACCTTATAAGATTATCAGAGGTGGCAGGTTTGGGAAAATGGCACCATTTTTCCATGCCTGCCAGCACGTTTCCATTATATTGTTCCACTTCTCTCTCCCTACCTTCCTGATTGGAAGTGGGGACTCAATAGTATGAGACATGTTGAATAAGCTGATCTGGATGACAGTTCTGAGAGTCAAAGCGAAAGATCGTCCCAAGGGAATACCATTACAAAAACGTTTTCGAGTGCATTCAAACTACCTTAGCTCCAAAGGTTTGGCTACTATTTCTAGCACACCCTGCTACCACGTAACAGCTATTTGCAGTAAAGGACCCAAAATACCTGTTACGTGGTAACAGGGCGTGCAACAAATAGCAGCCAAATCTTTGCTTTTTCGGGGAAAGAGCCGTTTACGCGTGATTTCGATGTCACATTCGTTGAAAGCATGCGAAATAACCTGGAAAAGAAAAAACTCGGCACTGTCATGCCCATTGGGCACTGTCATGGTATTAGCTGTCAGAAGTGAAAGTAGAAAAATCTGACAAGGAACGTTACTGCTGGTTTGAGTTGATTCTTTGGCTACTGACAGCTAATACCATGACTGGCCGGAGCGAGCTATCTGTCTGTCTGTCTCTCTCTCTCTCTATCTATCACTCGAAAGTTATTGGAACAAATTCGACACCTATATCCATGCGTTTGAAAACGCGCAGTCGCGCGTCCGCGCTAGCTAGTCGTGAGTGGTCGATCCTATTATTTTAAAACTTCAAACTTCATTTGTTTTCTATTTTGATAAATTTTCTCTGTTGAAAATTATATTTTTATATTTTAAATAATTTGCAATTTCAGAAAATATATTTTTATATTAAATTTGCGTGTTCTAATTTGATAAATTCTACGGACACAGAGGTGAACGAGTGATAGATAGATAGATAGATAGATAGATATATATAGAGAGATAGATAGCTCCGGCTAGTCAGTAGCCAAAGAATCAACTCAAACCAGCAGTAACGTTCCTTGTCAGTTCTACTTTCACTTCTGACAGCTAATACCATGACAGTGCCAAAAACTCTGCTGCTGGGAAACTCAGACTTTCCAGGTGACTCAACGGGTCACGGGTAGTCTAGTATTATATTAAAGCTTTGCATTAAGCTACAAAATGATCCTCCTGTTAACTTCCCAGTAACGAACTTAACGGTGTTAAGAGATGCATGTCTTCCACCTCTATTAATCCTTTTACCTTCGATTTAACAAACTTTCTGCATTGTTGCCAGACATTTTCGTCTGTTAATCCATTAACTCGAAAGTTTATTGTATTGAGAGTTGTCTCGCTCTATCTCACATTCATTCAATACGTAAGTACGGCTACAAAAATTATTGCCGTACTGTTATTGTTATGGAACGTGGCTAGAAGCTAAGTTACAAAATTTCTCTATATTTATGGAAAATTCTGTGTTACTGGTGATAAGAATTACTGTGAGTTTTTATGGAAATGAATATTCTAAGGTTAGTTTTAAGTAGATACATATTTCTTTGGTTTATTAACTCTGTATAACTCTTGTTGTAAATAACAAGCAAACGCATGTTCGTGTGTGTTTTGGTGGTTCTAGCTGGTGTTCTTGTTGGAGCAGACCTTTTGTCAACCGTGACCATCCGATTTTTAAATTTTTATCTTTTCGAGTAGTTGTCTTCATTATCTAGTGTATCTTCTGTTTCTTATGATAATAGGGTGTAATTTGAGGGAGGTTGAGCGAAGCAGTATTTGATTGCATTATATTGTTTTGGGAACGAAATGAAGGGGGTTATAGAGGTTCGTCTATAAACTAAGAACTGACGATCTGCCAGAGTGTGGAAGATGGAGACACCCCAAAATAACACATAAAATAATCAAGAAATAACAATATTGATGGCCATAAACAATATTGATGCGATTAAAAAAATGAGTACGTAGACGAGAATATAGTATGTTCAGTAAACTTATCAGTTACGAAGACTTAGTTTGTCTGGCTTAAAGTCTTCTTTCTTCACAACTTTAAATAAATCTTTTGTTCTCCAAACTTGCCAATTCACAATGAATCGTTCCTCCACCCTTTATGACATCAATTTGCACAACTCCTCTTGGCTCTCGCCCTCCTCCCATATCCATACAGTTGACTCAGAAGCTGAATCTTTCGCAATTCTGAACTGTCTGCAGTTATCATCTACACGGATTACACAAACACTGTTGGTTTCTTTCTGAACTCCAAATACAGTATTTATCAAAGTTTGTCTATGCTCTTACAGTAAAGAAGACTGACACCATTTGTAAAGTGAATGCCATACAGGCAACATGTCGAGTGCCTCGTGTTGTATGTATTTATGTGTGTGTGTGTATGCACGCACACAAGGGAGTACTGAAAAGTTCCTGGCTTTAAGGGTGTTGTGAAAGGCCTTGGTTGGAGGCCTAACCTTCCAAGTTCTTTTGCCGGGCTTAGAAAAACTGAAGTACCACTGCAATGAGTGTGTGAATCTGAGATGGGAATATGTTAAATAAAATTATAACTGATTCTCCTGTATTTTCTTTTACCAAAAGCCCAAAACTTTTCAGCACCCCTTCATATGACTTCTGTCTCGGGAGAAGATATATATATATATATAATGTGTGTGTGTGTATAAAGCATAAATATACGACAAGCTTCTTTCAGTTTTCATCTTCTAAATCTACTTAATAGGCCTTTAGTTGGCTTGGGCTATAGACAGAAGATAGTTACCCAAAGTACCACAATGTGAGACAACCCAAAATCATGTGGTTGGGAAGTAAACTTATGACACTAACTTATGACACTAACTATAAAAACATAAAAGCTCACTATGATATCTCAAATCTCTAAGTTTATTGTTATTTGAGAAGGTTAGTGCATATACTCATTAAAGGGTGCTTCTGTGCAGCTAAACTTCCCTTCTGTCACACTTTGAATAATGATCTGCAAAAACAAGAAGAAAATGTATGGCAATGGTTGGAATCAAATCCACATTATAGCACTTCTCACACACATGGTCAGAGAAGCTGTTAGACATTGTAAATTTCACCCCTAAAAGTGGTCATTTGACTAACTGGCAAGCCTTTATTTCGCAAAATACAAGCTCAAGCACACTGTGTTTTTGTCTCTTCTATATCTAAATTGTGAGAATGCCTCACCTCAGATAACACAGCGATATGGTTTCTCACCTGTGCAAATACATTTGTGATTTCTCAACCTGCTACTAAAAGTGAATGTTTTACCACAGATACCTTTATTGTAAAACCTTACACTAAACACTAGCACAAACTTATTCCAAGATTTGCAGCCTTTTGGAATTGAACAGCATCAAACTCCAGGAAGACTTACTAAGGTTATGAGTCCTTATCTAGTGGCCTTCCATCATGAATTCATCCTTTTGAAGATACATTAAGAAAGTTCTCATCATTAATTTCCATGATATTTTTATATCATTGGTATATATATATCATTACCTTACTGTACATTTTGGCCAAGTTATTTGCCTTGTATTGATGTATAATTGTGTCTTATATATTTTATATTTGTATATTTCAGGGTGCTTGATGGCATAAAGATGAGAATCTCTCAAGTTACTGCAAGACATTTGTCTGATTTATTTTAAAGATTCAAGAATGATGTTGTCAGGAACACATGTCACAAAATAGCTACAATGTTGATTAAATTACTGTGGAATATTTCTCTGAATCAGTATTAACTTCATATATTTTCTGTGAAGTTGAGAAAACATTTACTGGATGAATTTGCATGTTGAATATAGTTGGAAAATTTACCATGAATCCTGAAGTGACTTCAGTGAAATGTCTTTCATAGCTGGATATTGAGAACTGGAACAAATTAAGGGATCTTTTATCTGATGTCATTGTCAAATTGATTCCTGGGAAAAGATTCAGTCTGGGTGATGAATCTTAGAAGAGTTTCTTTATGGTTTATATACCTTAAGAATATATTTCTTTGAATTAATACAGTGTTTATTCAGAATATTTGTGGAACAATTTCTCATTTATAAATTACAAAGAAAAACTGGAACATATGTTTGTATTGTTATGTATTTAATGGAAAAAAATTATGGATGAGAAACTGTGTGAAAGTCAAGTTTGTGATGAAACACAACCTAGAGATAACAATGTCTTGCAGCAGACTCTGGGAGAGACAGGGAAAAACTCATATCCCTGTGAAATATGTGGGAGGGTATTTACAGTGAAAAAAAATTCAGTTCAGCATAAATTAATTCATACAGAGAAGAAGCAACACCACTGTGATATTTGTGGCAAAGCATTCTTTTGTAGAAGTAATTTATCAAATCATATTCGTATTCACACAGGTGAGAAACCATACACCTGCAATATCTGCGGTAAGACATTCTCTCAAACTGGTCATTTAGCATGTCACAAACGTACTCACACAGGTGAGAAACCATACTGCTGTGATATTTGTGGTAAAACATTCTCTCTCAGACATACTTTACTTTACCATAAAAGTGTTCATACAGGAGCGAAACCATTCCACTGTGAGTTTTGTGATAAAGCATTTCCTGAAAGTAGTGCCTTATCTAAACACAAACGTATTCACACAGGTGAAAAACCATTCCAGTGTAAGATTTGTGGCAGAGCGTTTCGTGTACACAGTGCCTTAGCTCAGCATGAACATACTCATGCAATTGAGAAACCATTCCACTGCGATATTTGTGGCAAAACATTCTCTCAGAGCAATACTTTACGTTATCACATAAGAGTTCATACAGGAGAAAAACCATTCAACTGTGATATTTGTGGTAAAACATTCTTTGAAAGAAAGCGATTATCTTACCATATTCGTACTCACACAGGTGAGAAGCCATACTCCTGTAATAGCTGTGGTAAAGCTTTCTCTCAGAGAACTTCTTTACATTACCATATAAGTACTCATACAGGTGAGAAACCATACCATTGTGATATCTGTGGTAATTCATTCTCTAAAATGAGCACTTTGTCTTCCCACAAGCGTATTCACACTGGTGAGAAACCCTATCACTGTGATATCTGTGGTGAAAAGTTCTCCCAGCTTGGCAATTTATCTCGCCACAAACGTATTCATACAGGTGAGAAGCTACATTCTTGTAATATCTGTGGTAAACAGTTTTCTGAAAGGACATCTTTACTGTACCATGTAAGTAATCATACAGGAGAGAAGCCATTCCACTGTGATATATGTGATAAAACTTTTTCTCAGAACAGTTTCTTAAACAAGCATAAACGTATACACACAGGTGAGAAACCGTACTCCTGTGATATCTGTGGTAAAGCATTCTTTCAAAGAAGTGCTTTATCTTGTCACAAACGTATTCACACAGGTGAAAAGCCATACCAGTGTGATGTCTGTGGTAAAACATTCTCTCAAACTGGTCATTTATCTTGCCATAGACGCATTCACACAGGTGAGAAACCATACCACTGTGATATCTGTGGTAAAACATTCACTTTAAGTAGCAGGTTGAGAAACCACAAATGTATTTGCACAGGTGAGAAACCATATCGCTGTGTTATCTGTGGTGATGCATTCTCACAAAATGCTGATTTGTCTAGACATGCACAAATCCATACTAGAGAGAAGTTGTTGTAATGGTACTGTGATATCTAGTCAAAGAATCTCTCTTTGTAGTTACATATCTAATCACTATGGTGAGGGAAGGTGCATGGTTCAGTAGTTAGCGCATCAGGCTCACAATCAATAGGTAGTGAGTTCAATTCCTGGACTGGCCTGTGTGTGGTGTTCTTGAGCAAAACACTTTATCATTCAACTACTACCGTAGTTGAATAGTATTCTTAAGGCCACAGTTTACTCACATGCAGCATCTTTCAGAGCTTGTTGCTAATTCAGTTCTTAACTAAATGGAAAACCATTAACATTTTTGAAGAGGACTATAGTGCATGGAGAAGCCTAAGCATTCCCTCAAAATTTATACAACAATACCCTTGACATCTTTTACAAGATATTGAATATAACTAAATTGTCTATGTGTGACCATCCACTACATGGTAGAAATAGCAACCAAATCTACCCGAAATTAAAGGAAAAGTTATAAAAAAGGGCAGATGCATTAGATAGTTGTCCTTCATACACAATACACAAACTGAAGATATGATTATCATCATAGTAAAGCCTTTCATGATAGGTGTCCTTAGTAACTAGGACTTACTTGGGCCTTACAAATGGCAACTATAATCATATTTGCTAATTTCCAAGACTGAACTTTAATGTAACTTCATCACACATACATTATTTAATTACACTAAAGAATTCAATATCTTCATTTCTTGATGTTTGTTATTATTGCCTCTATTTTTAAAAAAAAATTTAAATCGGAAAAGATCTATCTTCAATCTAGCTTTTGATTTGGATGATTTTGTAAGATGCCAGAATTTTACTAAATCTTAATAAATACTTGTGAATGTAGTAGCATCTGCCAAAAAATTCCAATAAATTATTTTGGTATTTCACTTAGGTTATAATATTTTTCAATATTAAGGTCTTTTCAGGTAGTGAGATAGCAGAATCATTGGCTCATCAGACAAAATACTTGGCAGCATTTCTTGCAGCTCTTTGTATTCTGGGTTCAAACTCCATTTGAAATAAGTATCAGTGGAGTGTTGTAGTCAATGGTATCAACTATGCCCCTCCCCTAAAATTACTAATCTTGTGCCAAAATTTGAAACCAGTATTTTGATCTTGGTACTACTCACAACATCTTGTGCCATGGATATACCATCTTGTTTCTCATTCTTTTACTTCAAAATAAGTTTTGATACATCTCACACACATAGCTTAATTATTTAATCTTAAACATCAGTCATAATGTTATTGGTTACTTCCTATATTCTTTGTTGAATAAATGTTTATGTATTATTAAATATCTTTGTTTATTATTCTTCTCTGACTTAAAATTAAATAAAATAAGCAAATCAGAAAAAGGAAGACTTAAATGTTATTGATTTTTTTCATAAATTGTTTTGAGAATTTACTGACAATATTTCTTTGACAAAAAGAAATCAATGCAAAGATATGAGTTAAGAAGGAAAATTCTAAATAGAGAACTTCCAGAGCAATCTAAACTGAAAGCAACATAAACTAACTTGTGGGTAAAATAAATTCTGCATCAAGTACTTTGTACTTTATTAGGATATTTTTGAAGTTTGTTTGATTGTTAGATTTAATAATTCTGAGATATGTGGCGCATTGCTGTACTTGAGAAGACCTACCCACCGCAACAGAATTGAGATCCTAAAACCAAGGGGCTCTGTAATAAGCACTGCTGATGGTGCTACATTATAAGCATCCAGTACACGCTGTAGCTAGGAAAGGCATCCAGCTGCAGAAACCAAATCAAAACACTATGGAACCTGGTGTGGCTCCTGACCTTGCCAGTTTCTGTCAAGTTATCCAATCCATACCAGCATGGAAAACAGATGTTTAAACAATGATGATGAAATAGAGATGTCAGTATGAACAATATTTCATATCTGCAGGAAGTAAAATAGCTAAAATATCATTTAGCAACACATTAAGACATTTCTGTATTAACAGAGAAATTCTTTTAAGTGCGGGGAAAGAAAGAGATAACCAAAGAGAAAGAAGATGACATTCCATTGAACAACATAAGGAAGAGAAATGAAAGCATTAAATAGGAGTGAGGAAAAGTAAGAGAAAAAGAAGGTTGACAAATAAGTTAAAGAATGACTGAGACAGAAGTTAGAAAGAATATGCAGAGTAGTCACTTGGTGGAAGAAAAACCAAAGTAACTATGCACCCTTAAAGATATGGGTTTATTATCTGTAATATAGATCAACTGAAAGAATGTGCTGTTTACTTCACATAATTTCTGATTGATTCTTCAACCACTTTGTTCTTGATGTAAGGCAGTTATAGATAAATGTTGCAAGGATTTCCCCTCATAAGTATTGTTGCTTCTTGATAATTAGTAGAGATGGTTGTAATAAATGGTTTCCTTGGTTTCTAATACAGTTTCAATTAATCAGTGAATAGTTGTCTGCAAGAAGCTCTATAAAAAGAACTATTGCAAAAAAATGGTTCTGGGAGAGGATGTGAAAGATGTCAAAGAAGTTACAAGGAGGTGTAGGATGATTTAGAATGTATGAATCTATAACATTAAGTCTTGCACTTTTTAACTATTAGTTGCTTGGAAATTGTTGTAGTTTATGGCTTTGGCAAATGTTTGAAAAAAGTTGTTGCAGAATATTGTACCCCATCATTATCATGGCTACCATTCTAGCATGGTTAGAAGTTTGACATTCTGTTGGTGGTTACAAAATACCTTCTTATTTTCTTATATGCATTATAAACTGATGGAGCCATCAACACAACGGACTTTCTGTTAACAAACACATGCATGTTTCCTCTCCCTTATCGTTTCTAATTCGTTCCTACTTCGATTTAACGGACTCCCAGTATTAACAGATAATCCTTCCTTTACAAATCTGCGAAGTTGACGACTTTGTGTCTGTCAACTTCTCTAAAAGACACCGAATATGTCAATCATATGTGGGGTGCGACCAGACACTGAGATAAAAAAATTTTCCCCACAAATAGTTTCAATACAGTTTGACGCAGGAAAATATACTTCCAGAAGGAGGGAAAAGGACATAAGATCAGGCCTCCAAATAAAATATATGAGACAGACGAAAGATGGAAGGGATACTGGGAGCTGGCCACGGATTTGGGAAGTCTAGTAATTTTTCCACTTATAAAAACGACAAAAAGACCAGACTTAGTCATATGGAACACAGAACGGAGAATAGGAATCTTGCTAGAACTGACAGTACCATGGGAAGAGAACATCGACAATGCAGAGAAACGAAAGGAGAAGAGATACGAGAAACTAATCGAAGAGTGCAGAGAACAGGGATGGACTTTCGAGTATTACCATCTGGCAGTGGGGGCTAGAGGCTTCATTGAAAGGAAAATGACAACACTATTCA
>NC_068987.1:23484237-23490178 GCF_001194135.2 Octopus bimaculoides | reverse complement strand
GCGCGTCTGCGCTAGCTAGTCGTGAGTGGTCGATCCTAACCCTAAACACGTATTCATTTGCACACGCGGGTTAGGGATAGGGTTAGGGTTAGGGTTAGGATCGACCACTCAAGACTAGCTAGCGCGGACGCGCGACTGCGCGTTCGGGTCCGCGCTGCTTTAGTAGTACCTGATTGTGAGTTCTTATATACACAAGTGCATGTGTCCAACACAGGCTAAAACTTAGTGATTGGTAAATGCCATCATTCTGGTTCCTACAAAGAAAATATATTTGCCAGTCTCTTATAAGCCTCAGAAGATTGCATTGATGGTTAAAGATGAAGAATGTTATTATTTTTACCCAAATTAGTGTAGTGAATTGACAGAATGTTTTGTGATATATCTTTTGGTTATTTACATTCTGAGTTCAAATTCCTCTGAGGTCAATTTTGCATATGATCCTTTCAGGATAGATATAGAAAAAATATCAGTTAAGAACTTGGGTAACGTAATTGACTAACCTACTATATTTTAAAATTTTGGTCTTATGCTTAAATGAGAAATCATTTTTACTCAAACTGCCGAATAAGTATTAATTATACTGAATTACTGTTTAATTAATTCCTACACCATCTTAGTTGGGCTAAATACGTTAAAGAAATAGCAGTCAAATTTCTCACACATTGAACTAGACGTTAAATAACAGAAGAAAAAGACAGAGTGGTCATAGGCATAATCCAAGGCACATTATAGTGCTAATCAAAAACATGGGCAGAAAAGCCATTACACATTGTAAATCTCACTGCTGAAAGTGGCCATCTGACATATTGGCAAACGGTCACTTCACAAAAGACACTACAAGCACAAACATGCTATATTCTTCCTCTTCCCTTCTACATCTAACATCCAAAGTATCTGTGTTTGATTTCCACTCAATTCATCTAACTTACTTCCATTTATCATTCATAATTTTTACAGTAAATCTCTTTACTGAACATTTTAATGCAAACTTTATTCTGAAATTTTTAACTCTTGTGAATTCAACTGTATCAAATTCTTGGAAGATTTACAAAGGCTATGAATCTATGTCCATTTGGCCTTTCCTCACCCATTCTTTCTTCTAAAGATACTTAGAGAAAGTTCTCATTAATTTTGGCATGTCTGTATCATTAATTTATGGTAATATTTATATTTTGACCAAGATATTTGTCTTTGGTATCCTTTGCATTTACATATAACTGTGTTTTATGTATATTATCTGTGTGTTTCAGGGTGTCTGGTGACATAAAGATGAGAATTTCTCTCTCAAGATACATCAAGAAATTTGAGTTTAAAGACTGAAAAATGGCATCATCAAGAACACATGTCACTATATAAGTATAATGTTGATGATTAAATTACTGGGAAATGTTTCTTTAAATCAATATTAACTTCAGATATTTTCTGTAAAATTGGAAATGCTTACTGGATGAATTTTTGTGTTGAATATACTAGAAAATTTATCACAACTCATGTGAAATGTTTTTCATAGTTGGATATTGAGAAGTGGAGCAAGTTTAGGGATCTTTTATGAGATGCTTTCTCATTGCTAGATTGATTCCTGGGACTTGATTCTATCCAAATGAAGAGTTGTAATAGAATTTTTTTCCTGTTACATATTTTCAGATTTTATTAACACTGTTCAATGTAACAATATTTATTCAAAATAATAATGGAACTGTCTTTATTATAAATTACAAGGAAAAAGAGGAACATGTTTTTGCATTGTGTGACTAACCAAAGAAATTATGGATGAGAAGCTGTGTGAAAGTCAGGTTTGTGATGAAACACAATCTTGTGATGATGGTATATTGCAACAGACTCAGGGAAAGACAGGCAAAAAGTCCTATCCCTGTAATGTATGTGGGAAGGTATTTACAAGGAAAAAGAATTCAGTTCGACATAAACTAATTCATACGGAGAAGAAGCAACACCAATGTGATATCTGTGGTAAAGCATTCTTAGAAGGAGGACAATTATCTACCCATATTCGTACTCACACAGGTGAGAAACCATACTCCTGCAATATCTGTGGTAAGACATTCTCTCAGATTGGTAATTTATCATGCCACAAACGTACTCACACAGGTGAGAAACCATACTGCTGTGATATTTGTGGTAAAACATTCTCTCAGAGACATACTTTACTTTACCATAAAAGTGTTCATACAGGAGCGAAACCATTCCACTGTGAGTTTTGTAATAAAGCATTTCCTGAAAGTAGTGCCTTATCTAAACACAAACGTATTCACACAGGTGAAAAACCATTCCAATGTAAAACCTGCAGCAAAGCATTTTCTGCACGCAATGCCTTATCCCAGCATGAATATATTCATGCAGTTGAGAAGCCATTCCACTGTGATATCTGTGGAAAAACATTCTCTCAGAGTAATTCATTACGTTATCATAAAAGTGTTCATACAGGTGAAAAGCCATTTTATTGTGAGACCTGTGGTAAATCATTCTTTGAGAGAAGGCGATTATCTAACCATATTCGTACTCACACAGGTGAGAAGCCATACTCTTGTAATAGCTGTGGTAAAGCTTTCTCTCAGGTAACTTCTTTACATTACCATATAAGTACTCATACAGGTGAGAAACCAACCCACTGTGAAATCAATGGTGAAACTTACTCTCAGAAAACTTTGTTAAACAAAGATCAACATAGTGAAACAGGTAGGAAATCATATTCTTGTGATATCTGTGGTAAGACATTCTCTCAAATGGGCACTTTGTCTTGCCACAAACGTATTCACACCGGTGAGAAACCCTACGACTGTGATATCTGTGGTGAAAAATTCTCGCAACGTAGCAATTTATCTCGCCACAAACGTATTCATACAGGTGAGAAGCTACACTCTTGTGATATCTGTGGTAAACAGTTTTCTGAAAGGACATCTTTACTGTACCATGTAAGTAATCATACAGGAGAGAAGCCATTCCACTGTGATATATGTGATAAAGCTTTTTCTCAGAATAGTTTGTTAAACAAGCATAAACGTCGACATGCAGGTGAGAAATCATATTCTTGTGATATCTGTGGTAAGGCATTCTTTCAAAGAAGTGCTTTATGTTGCCACAGACGTATTCACACAGGAGAGAAACCATACCACTGTGATATCTGTGGTAAAACATTCTCTCAAACTGGTCATTTATCTTGCCATAAACGTATTCACACAGGTGAGAAACCATACCAGTGTGATATCTGCAGTAAAACATTCTCTTTAAGTAGCCATTTAAATAGGCATAAACATATTCATACAGATGAGAAACCATATTGCTGTGATATCTGTGGTGAGACATTCTCACAAAATGCTGATTTGTCTAGACATGCAAAAATTCACACCACTGAGGAACTGTAGTAATGATACTATGGTATCTGGTCAAAGGATTTCTCTGTAATTATATATCTGATCACCATGGTGAAATGTTGCTTGAATCAGTAAACATTTCTTTTGGAACAATCTGAAAGGGTTCGACTTAAAGCATCTTGTGTTATCTACAAAAAGCTACATTTTTCTTTTTAAATAAGTTCTGATGCAGTTTATACATAGCTTACTCATTTAATCTTAAATATGAGTCATAACCTCAAACGTTGGATTTTTATATTGCTTGTTGAATAAATATGTCTTATTATATATATTTGTTTATAATTTTTCTTTGACCTAAAAATAAAATTAGCAAAATAAAAAAATGAAGCTCTTGTTACTGATTTTTTAAAACTGTTTTAAGAATTTAGAAATGTCATCAATTAACATTTGTTTTCCATGCTAGTGTGGGCTGGATGGTTTGACAGGAGCTGACCAGCTGAAGGGCTATTCAGACTCCCTGTCTGTTTTGGCATGGCTTCTACAGCTGGATGCCCTTCCTAATGCAAACCACTTTACAGAGTGTACTGGATGCTATTATGCAGCACTGGTATGGGTACTTTTTACGTGGCACCAATACCTATGAGCCTGCAAAATTAGGGATGCAAGGGATAAGCCTGTATGCAAGGACAACCATGCTTCTACTTAGCTTGATGTGTCTTTTCAGCACAGCAATCCACCATGAGTCTCAGTTCCCTGTCATCCCCTCTGTGAGTCCCAACATCTATAGATTCTTTCTCACCTCTTCGTCTTTGACACAAAGAAAGAATTCTGTTCAAAATTATAAGGTAGGAAGGAAAACTCTAAATATTCGAAGAACTTCTGTGGGAATTAATTCAAATTGAAGGCAACGTGTTCAAACCTGTCGGCATGATAAAATTCTTTACGGAATACTTCATATTTTAGGAGAATATTTTAAGAATGTGTTTATTTGTTGAATTTCATAACTTAGATATTATCAAGTAACTACAGGAAATAAAATCACTAAAATGTCATTTAGCAACACATTAAGATATGAGATTAACAGAGAAATTCTTTTAAGGAGAAAGAAAGAGAAAAACATATTCATACAGGTGAGAAGCTACACCCATGTGATATCTGTGGTACACAGTTTTCTGAGAGGACATCTCTACTGTACCATGTAAGTAATCATACAGGAGAGAAACCATTCCATTGTGATATATGTGATAAAACTTCTCAGAACAGTTTCTTAAACAAGCATAAACGTATACACACAGGTGAGAGATTGCACTCCTGTGATATCTGTGGTAAGGCGTTCTTTCAAAGAAGTGCTTTATCTTGTCACAAACGTATTCACACAGGAGGAAAGCCATATCATTGTGATGTCTGTGGTAAGACATTCTCACAGACTAGTCATTTATCTTGCCATAAACATATTCACACAAGTGAGAAACCATACCACTGATATCTGCAATAAATCATTCTCTATAAGTGGTAATTTATCATGTAATTAACTAATTCACACAGGTGAGAAAAAATATCACTATGATATCTGTGGTGAGGCACTCTCACAAAATGCTGACTTGTCCAGACATGCACAGATTTTAGAGAGAAACTATAGTAATGGTACTGTAATATCTGGTAAAAAAATTGGTCTTTTTTATTGTATATCTGATCACAGTGTTGAAATGTTGCTAGAATTATTGAATAAACTGTAAAGGATTCTTACATAACTTATACAACAATATGCTTTTGACAACTTTATAAGGTGACGAGTTGGCAGAATTGTTAGCATGCCAGGCAAAATGCTTAGTGGCATTTTGTCTTTCATCTTTTTGGGGGTGATAAAATAAGTACTAGTTGAACACTGGGGTTGATGTAATCAACTTACTCTCTCTCTCTTGAAATTACTGGCCCTGTGCCAAAATTTGAAATCAATATTTTTGACAATTTTTACAAAACATTGGTAATAATGAGGAGGATGCTACATGATCTTTCACATGCTAGAAGTAGCAACCACAGTTTCTTTTAATTACACTCTGCCATTTTTTAAAAAACCACCTCCCAAAGAAAACCTGAAGAACACATTAGATAAGATTGGTAATGCACCAATCTTAAAATGGTTATTTACTTCAGTGCTTAGGTCATCAAGGGAATGGGGGCTCTATGGAAATGGTAAATGGTTTACAGCACAAAAGAAATCACCTTACACATGCTAAAATATACATTTTTGCCTTTCATATATTTGTAACATGAATTGTCACAAATTGCTTAGCTGAGTGTTCATTTTCTCAGTTGAGGTATATTAAAAATCCCATCAGAACAACTATGCAACAAGGCAGGTTGGGTGCTTTATCTCTGAAATATAGAAGCAGATGTGTTACGTAAAATTAATTTTGAGGATCTGATCTAAAACTTTGCAATTGAAAAAACGTAGGAGAAAACTTCTCAAATATAAATAAAGTAGAGGTATACAAAAATAAACATTATTTTTCCATCTTACTGTTAGTTTTGTTTTATTTTGAAAAATAAAAATTTATTTTATGGTTTATTGTTTATATCTTGAATTACATACATATGGGGGCACCAAAATC
>NC_068987.1:23476966-23482983 GCF_001194135.2 Octopus bimaculoides | reverse complement strand
ATATATTGGAGGGAGATGAAAATCATCCAAATAAATTGGACAAAATGAGAAGAGATCATTTTATTTATTACATGATATAAAAATTAGAAGAAAAAAATGAAATATACAATGAAATAAGATTTTCAAATGGTTTTTTTCTTTTGTTTGTTTAAATAACTGAAAGAAATTTAAATATTGTAAATTAAAATAACAGAACAATTTTTGTTTTATTTTAAACATTTTGGAAAATAAATCTTAAATTAATGAAGTTTAAAAAAAAAAGATTTGTTGGACTGATATATTTTGAAAAATCTTCAGCTATTTAGCATTGAATAGGAATGAACCAAATATTTTTAAAAAAGAAAATTATTGAAAAGCTCTAAAACTAAAAGAAAAAAATTCTTTCTTTTTTTTTTGAACATGAAGAAACAAATAAATTCACAACCATGCTGGAGTTCAATATAATATATTACAGGTACACCACTGATTTTCCATTATACTTAGTTTCAAACACATGCCATGTCTTGCTGGATTCACAGAAGTCATATGATGATAATTCAGTTTAAATTCCTAGAAGATAGTCACAATGCAAATACTAATTTTTTTGCTATTAAACCTTCACAACACACCTTTGTTTATTTAGAAACATTACAAAGGCGCATCACGCAATGGTTAGAGCATTGGCTCGCAATCATGAGGTAGTGAGTTTGATTTCCAAACTGGCCTGTGCATTGTGTTCTTGAGCAAGACACTTTATTTCATGTTGCTCCAGTTGACTCAGCTGTAGAAATGAGTTGTGACATCACTGGTGCCAAGCTGTATCTGCCCCTTTGCCTTTTCCTTGGATAACAGTGGCATGGAGAGGGGAGGTTGGTATGCATGGGCAACTGGTGGTCTTCCATATACAACCTTGCCCAGACTTGTGCCTCGGAGGGGGACTTTCTAGGTGCAATCTCATGGTCATTCATGACTGAAGGGGGTCTTTACCATTTTAAAGGCAGAAACACTCTTCTAACCTGCCAACTTTACATTAAGGAGTGGATTGTACAATTTCCTCTATGTCAGACCAAAATGGAAATGGCATTGCCCTGAAGGTTGCGAGGGAGATGTGCTGGAACAGCCAATCTGACTTGCACTTATGGACAGCCATCTCTGCCTTGAAAGCAGGGAGCAGGGATATGGTCCAGGGGCTGAGAAAACCAGGATGAAATATTTAAAACAAAATCTAATGCTATGTGCTGATCTAATCACTGAACCCCACTGGACCTTCTCTTGAAACATAACTATGGAAGACATATCTTTAATAATTCCTTTTTGGAACTAAATCTCAAAGCTCATAAAGCTATAAATAACAACATGTATACACTGGGTTGAAAAACCCTTTTGGATATAAAAAGTTGAAGGCTGCCCCTACAAGAGATGTGGGTTCATGTTCCATAGACAGCTTTTGACTTTTTCCATCCGAAAAGGTTTTTCAAACTTATATTTGCATGCTTTTATTTACAGCTTTGTACTTCGAGATCCAGTTCCAAATAGGAATTGTTTCATCTTCTTTCAAAAGTTTATACATTCTTGTGATATCAACAACACACAATTCTCTCTGGTAAGAATATAGTTTCTGAAATGGATAGAGAAATTCAAAGGATTGCTTTGTCCAATGATAGAAAGCTTGTTGTGTCTGCTGAAGATGTGAGTTTGAATCCCATGGATAGCCTTCAACATTTTCTGTCCAAATGGGTTTTTCAAACCAATATTTACATGCCATTGTTTAAAGCTTTATGCAAGTGCTTTGAGGTCCAGTTCCATAAAAGAATTATTTCACAGTCTCTCAAAAGTTTATTAATTCTCATGACATCAACAGCATATATTTAACTTTGGATTTTCTTCTTTCAATCTGGACATTATATTGATTTCAAATGTTGGCACAAGGCCAGCAAGTTCAGGAGAGTCAATTACATTGAGACTAGTACTCAACAGATACTTATTTTATCAACTCTGAAAGGTTGCAAGGCAAAGTCAACCTCAGTAGAATTTGAACTCAGAAAGCAAAGACAGAGAAAATACTACTAAAAATATTGTCCATTGTGCTAATGATTCTGCCAGCTTGCCACCTTAATTATATTCACTGCAGTAAAGGTATCTATTAATTAACATGCTCATCACTTATGTTTTGTGATATCATTTTCTAGTGGGTTAGCACATGTTTTCAGTATTTTCACTTTCATAATTATTATTACTAGAAGAAAGGAGGGTGGTTCCACCACAGTATGTTACCAGCGAATAAACTAAAGTGTTTCATGAAACTTTGATGGAGAAAATGTTATTTATAATGGTTGTGGGATATGCAAGTGACTTCACAGAATTATTCATATCCAGATTAGAGGAAGTGTTGGATCATCAGTGGTATACCTGGATTATTATTTTATGCACAACCATATTCTCTATTTATTTTCTAATATATTATTATTGATTTTTTTTTTTTGATTTTTTTCTCTGCAACAAGGAGAATGTTAATTATATTGTATATGATATAAACTGACTGTTTTATACAATTATTTATTCTGATGAATTTTCAATACCCACAGCAGATACTATTTCATCAAAGCAATAAGGTCTGTTTTTTTATACTTAAAAATAAATAAATAAATAAATAAAATGAGCTAATGAGGGAAATAACTCAACTGGACAAATGGCATGAATTTGGATAATTAAATTGAAAGCTGATAAACTGAATATTATATAAAAAAAAATTGAACTAAAATTGAAACTTGCCTCTTAATTGAATAAAGAAAAGTAATAGCCATTGGCAATTGTTAGCAACTCTCAAAGCAAAGGAAGATAATTTTTAAAAATTCAGAATTAATTTCTTTAAACTAAATAAAGAGCAGTTGAAATTAATTATTAAGTAAATTTTAATTTAAGAAAGAAATTTACATGCTTAAAGATAATATCATATGCACACACACACCACATAAAAGTTCACTTTAACAAATTTAGTGGTACGACTATTTAAAAGAATGACTTGTTCTGAATATTCTGATATCTGTGGGAAATTGAAAGCCTGTTTATTTCACAAAACTTAGTCCAACATTATTTCCATTTCAGTTCAACTATCTTTTTATCTAACTGTATATCTATTGATCTACATACCTACTTGTCTCTCTGTCATATCTACTTTTCCTTTCTTGTTGCATGCATCTGTCTACTCTGACAATACAGATAAGCATTTAAACCTAATAACAAAAAACAAACAAACTAAATAATGCCCCAGCATGGTCACAACCTTTAATTTAACTGTCATTCAATATAATCTAGTCATCCATCTTTCTATCTGTCAATGGCCACAAGATATAGAAATGTCTGAACATTAAGACCTGTAACAACAATTAAAGTTTTATTGTTATTGTCTGTCACAATATTCTATGATACAACATTTAAAACCATGTACCAAGACAGACATACACACTGTCTCTCTCTCTTTGATTCTCCTTACAACTATACATCCTTCTAAATACGTTCTGTTTCTCTGTCACTATACCTTTTCCTTCAACTCCCTATTTAACCACATAACATAATAGCAATCCCTTTCTCCTGGCTCTCACCACTAACACTCTTCTCTCTTTTTACCTCTCCCTTCAATTAACCACATGAGAACATCACACATTTGATCTTTGCATATTAATATACAGATGCTAAGTAGTAGGATTCAGGGGAAAAGAATTATAAGATTTCATCTTTTATTTAATTGAATATCAAAGTTCCTTATGCAGTCTAGTCAAAATTCCATAAAAAAATACTGTTAATGAAAGATTTACTATCCAAAGCTGTAAATATATACATATATATAAACTGTAAAGCTACATAAGTGACTCAAGGACTAAAAGTTTCATGCATTATACTTTTACTTGTTTCAACCAAATACTGTGGCCAGGATGGGGCAGCGGTGTTGGTGCAATTGTTAGTGTATTTAATTGCAGTTCCATGAATTTCTCTGCTTTTTGTTTTTGGCAACACAGTCCTTCTTTTGCATATCTTGCTGTGATATGGGTTCATATATCTCAGTGTTTTTTTTAATAAATCCACATCTACACCTCACAGATCTGAGGTTTTTTTTGGCTATTGTGATAAGTGTAGGCCTTTGTGATAAGTGTAGGCTTGAAACTGTAGGCCTTTGAGTCACTTATTTAGCTTTATAGCTAATACATAAGAAATGCATATACTCTACTCTTTATTTTGTGTATTGAGTTCTATTTCTCCTGTTTATACCATCAACCCAATATAAACACACACACACACACACACATATATATATAGTTTTAGGGAAAAGAACCAAGGTTCATGAACTCATCGATGAAAATCCACTGTCACATATAGAAAAATTAATAATTAATTGAGTTTTTACCTGTAATTTTGGATTTTATCCCTAATATTACACACACACACACACGTGTAAATGTTGAACAATGAGAATAAGTGTTCAATACTGCATTCATGGATAAAGATTCTTTATTTGTTTATTAAGGCTACCATTGGTTTCATATCAATAAAATACCTTCATATCTTAACAAATTTTCAAAGCAATCACATGGAGAAATTGGAGTTTGTTTCCATATGATTGACTTGAAAAATTGTTTAAGATATTAAGATATTTTCTTGACATGAAACTAATGGTAGCCTTAATGCACAAACAAAAAGTACACACACACACACACATAAACACATACGGGCATACTTCAACTTGTGTTGCTTTGAGTTATGTCTTTTTAAACTTTACACTCTATTTTTTTTAAAGAAATTAATGAAAAAAAAAAGACTTTAACTTCAGTTGATTTATCTAACTTTATGTAGTGAACATACTTAAAAGCATAAAAAATTAAAAAAAACATCTAAAAATCAATACTGAAGTGGAAAATCAAATAAAATACATGTAAAAATATATACAAACTATTCATCAAATTGGATATAAGCTGATAAGTATTGGAAATTTTTTTTCATGTTACGCCATTTTTTTTTAAACGAATTTCTAACATAAGTTGAGTTATGCCTGTATATATATATATATATATATATATATATATATATATATATATTAGTGTGTGTGTGTGTGTGTGTGTGTTTAATGTATATGTAGAACTTGAAAGATGGAAGGGAAACAACTCAACCATACTAGGTTAAATTTTAAATCAAGAAAGTTTCAGTCGTTTCTTTCTTTTATTTTTTTTTTCGTTTTGTATGGAAGAAGGTGAGGTTTTTTTTTTTTTTAAATCTAAACAAAAATCTATATGACTTTCTATCTTCATCTCGCACATATGTCGTTGAATTACATTCCATCTCAGCTACTCTCGTCCTTATCCTGCTAGCTGGTTAGATTACCTCCCCTTGGTGCTGCCTGTTGTCTTGTTTCACCGACGTTAACAAAGTTCGCCGACGTTCTGTAATATTGGAAACAAAATAGATGCAAAAATAGAATATTGAAGCTTTTTCAAGGCTGAATAAACAAAAATATAAAAATAAACGAAACAAACGTATCAAGGAATATGTAAAATTAATTTCTGGCAGGCTGAGTAGTTGCATTAAAACACCCCCATTGTTCATACAGTATGTTGTTGTTGTTGTTGTTGGCAGTTACGACGTCGAGGGTTCCAGTTGATCCGATCAACGGAACAGCCTGCTCGTGAAATTAACGTGCAAGTGGCTGAGCACTCCACAGACAAGTGTACCCTTAACGTAGTTCTCGGGGAGATTCAGCGTGACACAGTGTGACAAGGCTGGCCCTTTGAATTACAGGCACAACAGAAACAGGAAGTAAGAGTGAGAGAAAGTTGTGATGAAAGAGTATAGCAGGGTTCGCCACCATACCCTGCCAGAACCTCGTGGAACTTTGGGTGTTTTCGCTCAATAAACACTCACAACGCCCGGTCTGGGAATCGAAACCGCGAGTCCGCTGCCCTAACCACTGGGCCATTGGCTGGCTGAAGTTTCTTATTTAAAACAAAAATGCGTGCCTAAGTAATAGGCTTTTGGTTTATGATATTTTG
>NC_068987.1:23473211-23476609 GCF_001194135.2 Octopus bimaculoides | reverse complement strand
GTTTTATTTGCTTTTTTCATTTTAAATTTGCTTGAACCCTAACCCTAACCCTAACCCAAGAGTTAGGGTTAGGGTTAGAGTTAGGGTTAATTGTTTCAGAATCGTTTGTTTATGTAGTCGACGCTTAATGTATATCGGCTGAATGGACGTCAGTGATTGGTTGAAATTACAGAAATACGACAACTTTAACATGGAATAATTTATGGATTTCTCTTTTTTTTAAGAAGACTAAGAGAAAAAGATGTTTTATATGACACATTCTACCAGTGTTCCAAGTTTCAAAGTGTTTCGTTAATGAAAAATGTGGCCCCCGTTTTAAAAAAGATCCGGATTAACTAAAAGAATCCCGAGCTGATAATTACTGAATACTATTGATAATGTTTCTGCTGCTACTGCTTATGATGGTGGTGGCAGTGATGATGATGATGTGATGATAATGTGGTGGTGGTGGTGATGATGATGATGATGACAATGATGACGGTGATGACGGTGGTAGTGATGATGATAGGAATGATGATAATGAAGATGATTATCACATCTAAACATAACTGACTACATGTCTAATTTGCTAATTCAGGTTAATCATCATTAATGAATGCTAAGTGAAAATAATCACTTACATTTGACTCACACTCCATTTCATGGAATCAATGAAGGAGCTTAAACAAGTTGCAATAAATAGCAGCTGAATCTTCTTCCAATCAACACCCCCTCCCCAGTCACATTAAACAAAGGAATACATATTTACCAATGATGAACTTTTGTGTCAAATTCAACTTCATGAAAATTCATTTGTTTTATGGAGTGGATAACCCATTCATTGAATTAGCATGTGAACTGGCTGAGTATTCCACAGGTATCAAACTTTTTAACCCTTTAACATTCAGATTACTTTGTCAAATGTGAAGCTTATTTATTCAAATTGTTTTTTTATTAATCATGCATTCTCTTATAGCTGTGAAATTTTGATGATGTGATTGTTTACTTTTAGAATGGCATGGTAGGGTAAGTGTGAGAGGCCAGGTTTGGCTGGTTTGAACACAAAACGGGTTGAATATTTTGGTCAAATATAACCAGTTTAAATGCTAAAGGGTTAATTTAACCATTCTGCCATTCAAAGAAGGGAAAAGCAACTTACCCAATGTTGCAGCTTGGCTGATCCAATTTTCATAAGATTCCAGTTTCTCTTTCATAGTCATGTTCAGATGTTCTCCACTTTCAGCATCCCTCACAGGATATGTGGCAACGCTTTTGTCTTCGAATTTGCTTGTCCTTGGTGGTTCCATCATATGCAATGGATTCTTCAGAGTTGGATCCAGCTGCATAATAACCTGGTCAAGACTGTTCAGTTCATCGGTGAGTTGCACCTCATTGTATCTCTCCAGACTTGTGGTCTGCGAGTGTTTATCATCTGTGTCATCGCTGTCTGTTGCTTCATCTTTTTTGATGATGCTATCAATTTCCTTTTCAATGTTGAAAAAACGAAACATATCATTCGACCCCCTTCTGACTTTTGGAAAGGACCTCTTGTGGCGCTCTAAAGAATCTTCAGTCAAATCTGGCTCTTCAAACCTACTGTCTTTTTTGGACTTCTGCTCTCGTATCATCTCAGTGGCCTTTTCTGCAAGTGCTTTTTCCCTTTTCTCAAGCAGTAGACGGTACTCGATGAAGGTTTCCTTTATGATACACTTAATCTGTTTCTCAATGACATCAAGTCTCTTGGAAGCTGTTGTGTGGCCATTTATCATCTCTCGTGCAGACTTGATGCATTCTTGGCACCTAGAAACACAAACAAAGACTCTATGACAGCACCTCTAGAACAAGGAGCTAAACCACAAACCTATATATAAAATAAACATAAAAACACTTGGAAAAGAAATTGCATTATTATTCCTAGCTTCTTTATTTCATGCAGACATGAATGTGTTATTAAAAAGTTCTCATTTACCATTCTTCTCAGTCCTTCTTCCTCAGAATGTCATCCCTCTGAAATACCCACCCTGCCTAAGCCTTCATTATTTAAAAAATTAATTGAAACAAAAGCAGTGTATTTCAGCAGAAATATGGCAACAAAAGGGCTAAATGATGATGATGATGTTAGAAAATACCTTGCGGTATTTCTTTCAGTTCCCTACATTCCAAGTTCAAATTCCACCAAGGTCAACTGTGTCTTTCATTTCTCCAAAGTTGGTAAAATGAAGTACCAGTTAAGTACTGGGGTTGATGGAATTAACTGACATCCTGCTTTCCAACATTATTGGTCTTGTGTCTAAATACGAAACAGTTATGTCTTAGGGTAAAACCCCTTAGCAAGGTTTAGTTTGACTGACAATTTTCACTTATGTTGTGGCCCCCACTTAAAGGAAAGAAAAACAATAAAATATCACGCCAAGAAGGAAATCTCTACATGGTCACTTGACCTGCTAGAAATAGTAAACAAATATCCTTCATATCTAACTATTTTAAAAACAAGGCCATGTTCATAATGTAGTCCTAAATTCACTTTGTCAACCACAAAGATGAGATAGTCACAAAAAGAATGGCTTTGGACATAGGTCATCACAATCAAAGTTGATTTGAGGCTAAACAACAACAAGCTAATGAGGAAGCTTCTATGTGGAACACAATCTGCTAGAAATAGCAGTTAATCCTTCCTTCATATGACACTCTTAAAAAGATGATATATTCAAGAGTGCTATCTGCTATATACTCGATCTAAATATGAAAAGATAAAAGACAGGATGGTCACATCTGGACTGACATTCGTCATAAATTTATTCAATCAGGGCTGATCTGAAGTTAAAGAACAACAAGAGGATTTAGATTTGAAAGAACAAATATAAAAGTTTACGTACCGTTTACCAATTTCTGTGAAACGTTCTGCGCTACTCTCCAACTCGGTTTTTAAGTCTGTAATGATATGACCATCTTGTTCATTATGGTCAAAAATGGTACAGTCTTGGCAAACTGGAAGTCTGCACTTGCTGCAGAAAAAATACACTGGTTGGTTACCATGTTTCATACACTGACTCTTCAACCTAAGATCTGTTTGTTGCACAGACAGAAAGTCCATCATTTGGATGATTCTGTGGTCAGTTGGCAAGGAATCAACTGAATGGTATGGCAAACATGTCTCCTTTCTGCAAGTTGGACACCTGATCAACAAAAATTAAAATCAAAATCAAAACACACTAGGATTATTATTCTACGTGCAACACCTTCCCAACCACATGGTTCAAGGTTTAGTCCTACTGCGTGGCACTTTGGGTAAGTGTCTTCTATTATAGCCTTGGTCTGACCAAAACATTGTGAGTGGATTTGGTAGACAAAAACTGAAAGAAGCCTGTTGTATATATATATATATATATATATATATATATATATATATATATATATAT
>NC_068987.1:23468311-23470811 GCF_001194135.2 Octopus bimaculoides | reverse complement strand
CTCCCCTCTCTTGCTGTAGCCACCCTGTCAAAATCGATAACAGGGGATGTTCAAAGCCGGAGTAAAAAAAAAAAAATTTTTTAACCCACCAGCGTCCTCATCATCATCATCATCATCAACATTATCACTTCCGCCACCGTTGACAGCACCTATGCCACCACCACCCTCCTCCTCTTCATTATTATTATGAAGCTCTTGTGCATATGTCTTGTATGCTGTGTGTAAATGTGTCTGTATTATATATTGTGTTGTACATCCATGTGTGTAAGTTGCTGTGAATGTGGTGTATATTGTAATTGTTATATATATGTATCTATATAAATTTGACTACATGTGTATATATGTCTATATAAGTATATGCATTTATTTATAAATACAGTCAATTCCATCACCTTTATTATAATAATAATTCATATTTCAAAATTATTTACATACTGATAGTGATTATGCAATATTTATATTTTAATTATATTACTAAAATTCCCTTCAATTTATTAGAAATTCCTTTAATTAATTCATATTAATTCTGTCATTATTGTCTTCCATAACCTTTAAAAATTTTAACACCGTGTTCATATTTCATTACACTGAGATTTACATTTAACATAAAATCTATTTCATCTGATGACATAGCTCAAATTCTGCATTATTTACCAACCCACTCAAATGGGCGATCAGAGAGTCTTGTCAGTTTTGGTTGGTTTTGAGCTGAGGCATGATTGTATGGTTAAGAAGCTTGCTTCACAACCTTGTGGTCTCATGTTCAGTCCTACTGCATGATACTTCGGAAACATGTCGTCTGATAAAGCACCAGGTGAACCAAAGCCTTGTGAGTATATATGGCAGATAGAAACTGAAAGAAGCCTGTTGCATATGCATATGTTTGTGCGTACACTTGTACACATGTGATGGCTGTAAACGAACATCACTGTCAAACTAGCAACATTGTTTATTCCCAGTCATTCATGAAAAACATGTCTTGTCATAGGAAATATTACTTTGCTTGGAAACAGGCAAGGGTTGGCAACGGGAAGGACATCTTTGCTGTAGAAAATCTGCCTCAACAAATTTATTCTAACCTGATGGTACAGTGGATGCTAAATTGTTAATGATAATGACAAAAGCAAGAGGGAGGGAGGGAGAGAGAGAGAGAGACAGAGACAGACAGAAAGGAAAAGAGAATGAGAATATTTAAATTTAAATTACACACACATAGCTAAATGGTTGAGAAGGTTACTTCTCAACCATGTGGTCTCAGGTTCAATCCAACCACATGGCACCTGGGGAAGATGTCTTCTACAACTTCAGAAGTTAAAAAAAAAAAATTGGGAAACTCAATGAAATGAAAGAATTCAACAGATGAAATTAAGAGAATTAAGAGACATACTTACCTAAGGATATTTTTATCAGGTCTTAAGGTTTGGCTGTTGTTATTAGAATGTTTGAGAACATTTTTCAAGCACAGCAAGCAGAAAGTGTGATTGCACTGTAGAAATTTTGGTAGGTGTTCTTGTTTGCTGAATTTCTCCCGACAAATCATGCACCGCAAGAAGTTCTCCTCAAAACTACTCTCATCAATAATAAGGTTACGACCCGATAACACAGCATTGTCTTCATTCATTGCTGCCAGCATTGTAATGCTGAAACAAACCATTTAAATCCTTCTGCAAGAAATTTGGGATCTGGAACAGAAAAGACAAAAAAAAAAAAAAAACCATAACTGTAATGTGTATATGTGTTAGATGGATACGGGTGCATGTGTGGCTGTGTGGTAAAAAGCTTGCTTTCCAGCCACATGGTTCTGGGTTGAATCCCATTGAGTGACACCTTGGGCAAGTGTCTTCTACTACAGCCTTGGGCTGACCAAAAATCTTGTGAGTGAATTTGGTAGACGGAAATTGAAAGAAGCCCATCATGTGTGTGTGTGTTTGTCCCCCACCACCGCTTGACGACCAATGTTGGTTTGTTTACATTCCTGTAACTTAGTGATTCAGCAAAAAAGATTGATAGAATAAGTGCCAGGCTTAAAAGGTAAAAAAACACAAATCAATAAGTTCTAGGGTCGATTCATTCGACTAAAAATTCTTCAAGGCAGTGCCCTGGATAAAAAAAAATTCTTCAAGGCAGTACCCCAGATAAAAATGAGAAGAGAAGTCTGAACAAGGGGAAATATTAGCTTACTTGCAAACAGATAAGGGTTGACAACAGGAAGGGCAATCAGCCATATAAAACCTGCTTTAAGAAATTCTGTCAGATTCCATTCTACCACAGAACAGTTTGTCATTAAAATAACGACCAGGACAATGGCAATGATGATGGTGATGCTGATACATTTTTCATACTGGCACACAAATGAGTTTCTGCAAATGCACTGCACTCATGGTGCAGCTCAAAGCTTTATCAAGGACAAAAATGAAATGCGATTTTAATTTATCCAGTGCGTGTGTGTGTGTGCGCGCGCGTATCTATCTATCTATCTTTACACACACACACACACACA
>NC_068987.1:23466855-23468301 GCF_001194135.2 Octopus bimaculoides | reverse complement strand
TAGGCTTACAAAGAATAAGTTTTTTTTTTTTGCTCAACTGAAAGGCGGTGCTCCAGCATGCCCACAGTCAAATGACTGAAACAAGTAAAAGAGTAAAGAGTAAAACAGTATAGAGAAAATCACATCTTTAATTGTTGAATTCACCATACAAAGCTGACAATCATTTCTGTTGCATCAGTATATTTAGATATAGATAATATCATTGAAATTAATATATCTGAAAATACATGTTGACACATCTTCAAGGCAATCCAAAATCAATTCAATCCAAAGTGGACTTATCTCCAGTACACAAATGCATACAAAAAGAATGTTGAGCAGAAACATAATCTAAGAAAAGCTATTTTTGATTTCAACTCTTAGACTATATTTCTTCTTAACATTCTTTTGTATGTTTTTGTGAACTGGACATATTTTCTTAGTTCACTTTGTATTTAACTAATTTTGGATCACTTTGAAAGCATTGTGTTAGCATGTATATCTGGATATACTAATTTAAATGATATTTTCTGTATCTAAATATGTTGATACAACAGAAACTATTGTCAGCTTTGTATGTTGAATTCAACAATTATTTTTATAAATGTGATTTTCTCTAACCACATTTTTGTTGTCTAATACTCTGAATTTCTTGAAATTCTTCTAAATGATATTTGGATCTACTTGTCATACATGAGGAATTACCTTGGATATGTATTCTACTTGCATTTATTGGTGTCTGTTTGATGTAGTTAACTAAATTTGTTTAAAACCGAGTGCTTTATTGATGTTTGCCTGGATTTTAAAATCCCTTTTTCTCTTCTTCTTATATATATATGTGTGTGTGTGTGTGTGTGTGTATATGAGGGGCCTCTCAGATTCACACACTTATTGCAACGGCCCTTCAGTTTTTCTAAGCCCTGTAAAAGAACTTGGAAGGTTGGGCTTTCCTGATACCCTTAAAGCCAGGAACTTTTCAGCACCCCTCATACATACATACATACATACATACATATATATAAATGTCGGAATTAAAGGAACTTATTTATTATATGTGTTTTGATCCATTTATTCTTTATTATATCAACTCAAAATACATCACTTTAACATGGAATTTCTACCTTTTAACCAGGTATAATATACCAGTTTCTTTGTGAATTTTGCTACCCTGGTAACTATTAATATATTTACCTTATCGAAGTTTTTCAACTAAGATAATATAAATACATACATAAATATATACATACATATATATATATTATATATATATATATAGGGGTTGGACAAAATAATGGAAACACCTAGCATCATATCATCATAATTTTGAAATATCTATAAAACTGTCAAAAGCTTGTTTATTTTTATGTTTTTTGATTTATTATTAGTGTTGCTTAATATGTTTTGCTAAAATTGCTGTTCCTTTTCAGATATCATCAGAAAAAGCTAATTAAAATTCATTAAAATGAC
>NC_068987.1:23460223-23466801 GCF_001194135.2 Octopus bimaculoides | reverse complement strand
GAGACAGCCAAAAGAAGCATCGGATCCAGACTGCCTTCTTCCACTGTTAAACATGGAGGAGGATCTGTGATGATCTGGCGGGAGAGTGGGGGCATATCTTGGAAATCCGCTGGCCCAATGGTTTCCCTTCATGACAGAATTAATACTGAAAACTATTCAAGCATTTTATCTGATCAAATTCATCCTATGGTTGCAGAACTGTTTCCGGAGGGAAACATAATCTTTCAGGATGATAATGAATTAATTCACACAGTTAAAGTTGTTACTGAATGGCATTTTAGTGAAGTTGAACATCTTATCTAGCCACCACAGTCCCCAGATCTCAATATGATTGAACAGTTATGGTGCATTTTAGAAAAACAAGTAAGGAGTCAATATCCTCCACTATCATCACTACAAGAACTGGAGACTGTTTTAGCTGAAGAATGGACAAAAATTCCTTTGGAAACAATTCAAACTTTGTACGAGTCCATACCTCATAGAATTCAAGCTGTAATCACTGCCAAAGGCAGTCCTGCCCCATACTAAAATAAATTTGTTTGGAATTTTAAAGTGTTTCCATTATTTTGTCCAACTCCTGTATATGTATGTATGCATATGTAAATATACACTCTTTTCAGTGATGTCACATTAACAAAAAGTGAAACCTCATAAAATTCAAATCTCTCAAATTTTATGAAGACTTGTTGCTGCTGAGGAACTCAATAAATAGTTAGTTAGATCTAAATCATTAATATAGCTATTTCTAAAAATACATCAGGAATGCACCTCCATTGGTGGGGCAGTGATGGCAGCAGCACCACTTTGGTATATGTCAGGTATGCGCGCGTGTGTGTGTGTGTGTGTGTGTGTGTGTGTGTGTGTGTATGTTTGTGTACCCTTGTCTTGATATCATGTGATGGTTGTAAGTGAGTGTCATTGGTATATAAGTGGTGTTTCTATCCAATCTTCCGTGGAAAACATTTCTAGGCATGGGGAAATATTACCTTGCATGGAAACAGATGAGGGTTAACAATAAGAAAGAATATCCTGCTAGAAAAAAACTGCTTCAACGAATTTTGTCTGACTCGTGCAAGCATGGAAAAGTGGATGCTAAATGAAGATGATGAAACAATGAACACAATTAGTAAATTAACAGACGACTTAAATAATGACTTAACGCAAAAGATGTTGGACTAGCTCATTAATTTTGAAGTAAAAACAAGCATCTTTTATGTATTGCCAAAAATCTGTATAACTAAAGAAATCAATAACAGCTTAAAAGACTTCCATACATCATATGGGAAAATTTCCAAACTATCTGATCTAAAATTATATCCAACTATTGCAGCATCAACATCTACCACTCAACAATTAAGCAATTTGCTTGACATAATTTTGAAACTATTGTGCAAATTTTCCCTAGTTTCATCAAAGCTAACATGGATTTCCAAAATCATGTGTCAGAAAGAGTAAATATGGAGAAAGGATAAAAGGTAAAGTCGACCTTGGAAGAACTCAAACTCAGAATATAAAGACAGACTAAATGCTGCTAAGCATTTTGCCTGGTGTGCTAAGATTCTGCCTTAGACCAGCTTAATAATGACAAAGAAAGTTATTTTTTTACTAAATTCTTCATTACTGATACTAACTTATCTGAGAGCAGCCCTGGTTCTGTGATACAAACTTCAGGTTTTAAACTGATCAAAATTAAAGCTATCCATTAAAATTGTGTGTTACTTTATGTTCTAAACACCAGCTTAATAATGATACAGTTATTTTACTAAATTCTTGATTATTCTACAATATCAATAAAAACAAAGACAATTTATTTCAATAGAAATATGGTAATAATAGGACTAATCAGGCCTACCACTCAAGAACAGGAGCATTCCATTTGATGGTCTCTCATATGGTTTATTTTGCTAACATGGTTTGGTTGATATGAGATTTTGGTAGAAAACACTAGCTGAAGATGCCATACAGTAGGATTGAACCTGGAGCCATGACCATACTTGTCCTTGGCATGTATTGTTGTTTTTTGAATTGAACTGACACTAAACAGACACTATGTTGAGGGAGATATTGTGAAATTGTGGTGTTCAGGCCTTAGATGTTTTAATGAAAGAAACGGGGAATGAAAAGCTGGTGGATGGCCCTGTTCTATATTCAATTGCAAGGAGTTCCTTAGGGAGTTATAATATAAAAGCTATCATTTATTCTATACATAGTGGTGTACACATGTGTGTATATATATATATGTTTACACACACACACACACACACACATATATAGGGAGAAATGTGTATGTGTGTCTGTATACTTGGTAAGTGTTTCTCTAATTGATACACGTGTGTATGTGCATGTGTAAGGACGTGTATTTGCATGTGCATGAGTGCTCCTGTGCTAACACATTCACACAAACACACACACACATTTATATACTGTTATGCTACCAATCAGCTTGTCTACCACACACACACACAGACACATACACACCACACAATTGTTAGTGCACACTCAGTGACGCATATCAGTTTCAGTGGGCTGGACTTCAGGTTACGGTTAACTTAACACCACTCTCTCTCTCTCTCTCTCTTTCCCTCCCTCTGTCCTACCACACTCTCTTTCTCAGTGTATATGTATGCGTGTACACATTACATTATATATAATGTATGTAGATCTAACCCTTAGACTCAACATATGTAACCTACTCCACTCTTACTCTCTCCATACATATTTTTATATATATATATATGCATATACATGTGTGTATATATATATGTGTGTGTGTGTGTGTGTGTGTATTGTTTTGTTCATCTGTTTCGACCTGTGTCTTGTTTGTTTATTGGTTGGTAGTTTGATCAGATTCTTATAATATGCCTATACATAATATATGTTTAAATGTATATATCACATTATTCTAGCACCCCCCCCGCCACACACCCACACTTATTATATGCTTCAACTATATATATGTACACACACACTTGTATACAAACAAACATATATTAACTCAAGGACACACACACATAATATATATATTATATATATATATATGAATACCTACCTACACACACACACACCCCAGACACAAACTGGCAAAGTGATGAAGGAAGTAATTGCTGAGGGAGACGACTATGACCTAACAAGATGTTCTGCAGACTCACATGATTTCTAGGCAGCATTTATAGGTTTTCCCCTCATCCTCCACACCCAACCACTATTGTACATCCATGTTCGATATGTCTGTCGTTTATTTGCTTCTCTTCCTTGTTTTGTCTATTAGTCCTTCCTTACATTTCACCTTCTTCCCATTTATTCCTTATATCTATCTATCTATCTATCTATCTATTTATCTATCTATCTATCTCTATTCATCTATCTATCTGTCTATCTATCTATTGATCTATGTACATCTCTACTATACCTTGCACTAAACAAACCTATCTATTTATTTATCAGTTTGTCTGTGTTTATCTATCAACTTATATATCTATCGATCTGACTGTTTATCTGTCTGTCTGTCTTTGTCTAACTGTTTGTCTGTCTATCTCTCTTTCTCTATCTATCTATCTATCTATCTATCTATCTACCCATCTATCTACCTATCTATCTATCTATCTATCTATCTACCCACCCACCTATCCATCCATCTACCTACCCATCTGTCTTTCTATTTATTTCTCACCCCACCTCTCTCTGTGTCTATCTATCTGTCTTTCTTTCTCTCTGTTCATTCACTCATCTCTGTCTCCTATTGATGTTCTATTATATTTCCATTCCCACATTGGATATTCATAGGAATTTTTATAGGAATATAATTTGCCTTTTATGTTGTCTGCCTGCTGTCCATTATCATCCAGCTTAATTCCCTAGTAATTAAACTTCTTTTATTACAGAGCTCACATTCAGTGGTATTCCATGAATCACTGTTATAGCTGTAAACAGCCTTCAACCAATATTGTTAACCAGTGTGTTACTTAGTATTTGGCAGTTTTTAAAGTATGCAATTAAAGCATTTACATTTCTTGGTGTTGGTTTTACTGTGCTCTTTAAGACATGAATCCTGCTTTTTATATGCCACACTGTGTTTTCATTTTTTTTCAGTGACCAAAGGGTAGCAAGCTGGCAGAATTGTTAGCATGCTGGATAAAATGCTTAGTAGCATTTCATCTGTCTTTACTTTCTGAGTTCAAATTCTGGTGAGGTTGGCATTTAACTTTTCATCCTTTCAAGGTCAATAAAATAAGGACCAGTTGAGAACAGGGGTCAACGTAATCGACCTACCCCCTCCCCTGAATTTACTGGCCTTGTACCAAAATTTGCTGTTATTCTCAACCCCCTCTCATATCTATTATTGATACTTCCCTAACCTTTGTTCATCCCTCATTATATCCATCCTCTTGTATTACTGATCACAGTGTATCACCACAGTGTATCACCACTCCTCTCTCCCCCCACACAGTTTACATCATCTTCCTGTTTCTTGCTTATCTACAATTTTATTATACTGCTGCTCACCACCCCTTTTGTACTACCACTTATCTCCTCCTCCGATACCATTCTCATTTCCTTCATTTTCCCTTCCAAATTCATATTCCCCATTGATTATGCTTCCACCTTTGCTTGCCATTCACTGCATTTACTTTTATCACCATTTCTACCCATCTGTCACTGTCCTTTTACACTCTCATGAACTTACACATTCATACTTCCCAATCTTCTAATCCTATTCTCTCTCTCTTATATTCATCTTCTTGTACCTTCAAAGTATGCCCTGATATCTCATCATCAACATCTTTAACTCTCTTTTGAATGGTGGGTAGCCATGTTTCTCCTCTACAACAAGATACCTGTTCCAGTCCCTTCTATCACATTTTGGCCTCTCAGTATCTGACACAGCACATGCTTTCCCACAGTAACAACCTCAAATAATATATCCATACTGCAACACCAAGTAAACACCCATATCAGATAATAATCAATGAGGTGCATGCTAAACAGTGAAAATACAAACAATAACATACCTATTTATTCATAATACATTCTGGCAGATTTACACATGAATCTGTTTGGCAGACATTACCATGCATAAACAAATAATTTGTTTGATGATTTCTATAAATAAGAGATCATATTCTTGTTAGATACATCAATTCAATGGAATAACTTTGACTTTGAGACCTACAATACAGCCAAAACACAGTGGTGTCTCAAAGTCCTCTACACCAGTGAGTCTCTTATGTGATGAGCAAACATTGTCTAAAAGAAGCTTTCTATGATGAAGAAAAACAACAATATTCAGATATTTGCCTTTGAATCTGCCAGAGTATATTAAGAATGAATAGACATGTTATTGTTTGGATTCTCATTATTCTGCATGCACTTCATGAATTATTATCAGTTTGGCAGACATCAGCATGCAATTTGTTTACTGATTTCTATTAACAAGAGCATGTGCTCTAGTTAGATTCAGTGGTCCAGTTGGGTATGTGATCCAGTTGGGTATAGAGTCAGTGGTCCAGTTGGGTATCATCACATCCAAAGGATGATACACAAAAAAATCAAAACACTGCAGTGTTTCAATGTTCTCTTACACTGGTGAATTATGTTCTGAACACAAATCATCTAAAAGGAGGTTTTCTCTGATGATGAAAAGTGGCAGTAATCCTAGATATTTCTGGAAAATCAGTCACCAAAAACTATGTAAAAAAAAAAACAAAAAAAAAACAGGCAGCACAAAACATCTAGATCCTAATTTTGGCTTCTTCCTTCAAAAAGCAAAAGGAACTTAAAAAGTTCAAAGCTTCAGGGCAAGACAAATTCATGAACATACCTAAAACATCTAGAGTTTGAAGAAATCTCTGCATTCACCAGCAGCTATTATTATTTGTACCAATATCGCCAAATTTTCAGAATCCAGAAGCAGGTGAAAATTTCAATAATTCTAAAGCCCTAAGTAACATCAGGTAGACCCATCACTCTCCTACTCACACTCTAAAATATTTTTGAAAGGCTAATCTTTGACATCACTAACCATCATGCTTTGCTTTTTAAATTACAGCACAAGACTCAACCAGCTCATTACTCCCAAATTCAACACAAAAAAAAAACATGCTGTTTAAAAAAAGAACTCTGCCACATGTACCATTTAAACTCTTGGTGACATAAACAAAGCTTTTGACTCTATACAAAATAAAGCTCAATGTCACCTAAAAAACAATACAAAATACCTGCTAATAAACTACCTGTCACATAGAGAACCACAAGGAGCTACTCTCATGGAAACCTTCTTTTCAGGTGCTGAATAACATCTCTCCTTCCCATGTTCCCTCCATTCCAAGTTTTCAGAGTTGGCACTGTCAATGTAGGCACATTGAAATGTAGATCTAGTTAGATTGTTGAGATGCTTGAATGGAGGTGTGGCACATAAAAAGTACCCACTACATTCTCAGAGTGGTTGGCATTTGGAAGGGCATCCAGCTGTAGAAACTTTGCCAAATCAGAATGGAGCCTAGTGCAACCTCCCAGCCTGCCATTTCTCAGTCAAACTGTCCAACCCATGCCAGCATGGAAAGCAGATGTTAAACAACAAC
>NC_068987.1:23456664-23459113 GCF_001194135.2 Octopus bimaculoides | reverse complement strand
GCCTAGTGCAACCTCCCAGCCTGCCATTTCTCAGTCAAACTGTCCAACCCATGCCAGCATGGAAAGCAGATGTTAAACAACAACAATGATGATGATTGACATGAATTTCCACACTTTCATGAAACATACAGACAACTTCATATGCAGATGACAGCACATATTTGTTTGTTATTCTCTAGACACAGTTGCAGAACTACCCAGGCACTTTTTGAATCACTGAAAAGTTTTGTTCAACAACAGATTTAATGCTACTCTTATCAAATCTAATGTTTCCTTTCTTTCCAGCAGCATTAGAAAGCATCAGGTATAACCAACCATTCTACTCAAGGACATCAACATGCCACACATACGGGAGACCCAAATATGGGAAGTTGCATACAGTATGTTCACAACATTGGCAATGAAATACACACAAAAAAAGGACAAAATAACACACAAACATACTTAATCACAAATAAAACATAAAGAAACAACAACAATGATATTCAAACAATAGAGAAGATCCATTATGGATTATACCAGTTTCATCTGGGACCCTAATTTCTCCACTATAGTCTACAATAAATTACAAAGAAACAAAAACAGTGTACATATGTATGCACATCACATCCAGTGGTCACTTGCATAAATATAAAAATACTAAAAACAAAAGATGATCCTCCAAACAACCCTGTACATATACAGCACCTCAGTACATTACAACTGCATCAACGTCCTAAAAACACTATCTTTTCCACTCAGCGCAGAAAGTAAAAGGGATACACCATAATCATCATCATCATCACTGTTTAAGCATCTACTTTTCCATGCTTGCATGGATCAGACAGAATTCGTTGATGTTAGAAAGGGCATCCAGCCACAGAAACCATACCAAAACAAACATTCAGGCTTGATGCAGCCCTGCAACTTGTTGGATCCTGTCAAGCCATCCAACCCATGCCAGCATAGAAAATGGATTTTAAATGATGATGATGATGATGATCGAGTCCTTGTCTCCGACTGAGTACAGCAGGGATGTAATGACAGAAGTAACGTCGATGCTAAGCCTGATTAACAGCTTCAAGCTTCTAGGCTGATCAGACTCATTTCTCCAATGTCCCAAATGCAACTGAGATCACAACCTACACCTTGATTTTCAAAGTCTAGGGACCCATCTCTAGAGACAGAGCTGCAGAGATACACAAAAGAATGCACTCGTCAAGATTGGTCCCCTTAAAAAATATATTTGGTTCCCTATAGAAGTGAAGGCAGTAGCACCAACAAGATTTGTAAAGAGATTATGTTGGGCATTAAACTTGTTGCATAATTTCCTTAAGGAATTATTTTCTTCAGCTTCTTGGAAAAATTAATAGCAACCCTTGTATCAACACTGGCAACTTTATCAGTCATCTTAATGCCATGAAAATTAGTGCATCTCTTTAAACGTTAAAATCAGCCTTTACTAGAAACAAAATGTTTTACATTAGAAATTGCACCTTCTGCTTCTTGCAAATAGTAAAATAACCTTTTAGCTTTCACTTGAATAACAATAGTGTCTTTCAGAACATTATATCCAGTCTGATTGCTGATCTACACACACTCAAGAGTCATTCTATTTTAAGCATCACTTGTTCCAGGCTTTTAAGCATTTGATCTAATCTTAGCATTATAGTCACATATTATTTCCAAAGTAGACATTGTAAGCTTTAATGTTTTTGTAATATGATTGAGTTTTTCTCCTACATCAGACCTACTTCATTAAATACTTGGACATTGTTTTTTCATAAGTTTGAAGTGATGCTTAAAATGGAAAGGTTCTTGAGGGCATGGATCAGACTGGGTATAATGTATCAATAAATATGCTAGTCATTCACGTGTAAATTAAAACTTTGCACGAGGATTTGCAGAAAGCAGAAAACACAATTTCAGATGTATAACATGTTTTTGCTTGTAAAGGATGGTCTGAAAGGTTTAAGAAATGGCTTCATTTCCATAACATTAAAATTACTAATGCAGCTGCCAGTGCTAACACAGCATTGGTTTCAAAATATCCTAAGGAGCTGAGCTGAAGCAAATTATTGGTGAAGGAGGCAATCAGAACAAAGGCATCAGAAGGAGGCATCAGAACAAATGAATGATATTAATGAGACTAGGATTTTTTGGAAGTCTATGCCTATTAGGATTTTTATTTTTAGTTAAGAAAAATCAGTATCAGACTTTAAAGCCTCAAAAATTCTTGTGGAAGGAAATACTGGTGAAGATACAAAATTAAAGCCCCTAATTATATACTACTTTCAGAATCCAAGAGCATTCAAGGACTATGCTAAGTTTAACCTGTCTGTGATTTGATGTTGAAACAAGACTGGTTTAGGGAATTATGTTTTATCTTATATAGAAAGGTACAATGTCAGACATAATATTTCCAACAAAGGATTGCTTCATTTAGACAAAACACCAAGCCACCCAGTGA
>NC_068987.1:23453608-23455034 GCF_001194135.2 Octopus bimaculoides | reverse complement strand
TATTTCCAACAAAGGATTGCTTCATTTAGACAAAACACCAAGCCACCCAGTGAACATAAATGTTCTGACAATGTGAAAGTGGAATACATCCCTAAGTACACTTTTTTAACTCCAGCTGATGGAACAGGGTGTGATAGCAAACATCAAGACATTACCTGAGAAGTACTTTGGAATAATTTATAAAGGAAACTGATGGGAAACATAAAGCTGGGAAAAGAGCAACATAATGGATGCAGTGGATAACCTAAACAACTCATGAGATGAAGTGAAACCCTCAGCTATGACTGGTGTTTGACAAGATCAGTGACTTTGCAGATTTTCCATCATCAGCAAGTTGTCTATATTGAATTCGCATATGATGTAAGTTTGATGAAGTCATAGAGGATGATGCGTTTGAGTTACTAGTGTGTCATTAAGAAAGTATGTTTGATAAGGAGGTGATGATGTTAGAAGCAGAGGGAACTGCAGGACAAGGACAGGGCATAGACACTTCACCCACACCGCTTCAGTTGACTGTGAGGAATATATCTAAAGGGTTGGCATTTATAAAAGAAGGTCTTCAAGTCTTTGCTGATAACAATTCTCATGATAACATAGCATAATTACAAGAGGAGTTCATAATGAACTCTTTTTTATACACAGAGCCATACAAAGAAATGGTATGTCCTCCAGCAAAGAAGATCTGACGAAGGAATAGTAATTCCGAAATATCATCGGACTATAGATAACCAAATTACAACAGGTGTATAGTCCATTTTTTGTTCTATAGTGCATTGTTATACCATTCTAAACTTTTAATTCTTTATCATCATCATCATCATTTAATGTCCATATTCCATACTTGCATAGGTTGGATGGTTTGACAGGATCTGAATTGCTAGAGAACAGCATCATGCATCAATGTCAACTTTGGCATGGTTTCTACAGTTGGATGTCCTTCCAAACACCAACCACTTTACACCATGTACTGGGTGCTATTTTTCATGGCACCAGCACTAGTGAAGTCGCCATGCAGCTTGCAATATAAGATACCCTTCTCTATATCATTTTCTGTTTCATAAACAAGAAACAGAAAACAATATGGAGATGTCAAACAACTTTGGAAAGCTGTTCACCCTTGAAACAGATGCCTATGATGGTGATCTGCATGGCAGAAGATAGTGCCTCTCACCAACTTCCATTACATCACCATCTATTACACAGCAGTCAACATTATTTGTGGTAAGTACATAGCAGAAACTGACATTACTGTGTTCTTATTTCTTTCCTAATGTATTTTACATTAAAAGTTTCTTTTTTATGTACACTGAGTACGTGTTAAAAATTGATATTTTCATGCATAGAAATGGTAGTGAGCTGGCAGACACGTTAGAGTATTGTGAAAAAATAAAAATTAAAACCAATGATTTGCAGTATTTTTTCCTAA
>NC_068987.1:23448823-23450798 GCF_001194135.2 Octopus bimaculoides | reverse complement strand
TATATGGTGAAGCAAATATTTGCTGATCCCTTAATTATGTATATATATCTATATCTATCTATCTATCTATCTATCTATCTATCTATCTATCTATCTATCTATCTATCTATGTATGTATCTATCTATCTATCTATCTATCTATCTATCTATCTATCTATCTATCTATCTATATATATAGTTATGTTGATGTAAGTATATTTTTATTAATATTTAGCAGAAGTTCGTCTGTCTTTACGTTCTGAGTTCAAATTCCGCCGACGTCGACTTTGCCTTTCATCCTTTTGTGGGTAGATAAACTAAGTACCAGTTGCGTACTGGCAGTCGATCTAATCGACTGGACCCCTCCCCTCCCCCAAAATTTCGGGCCTTGTGCCTAGAGTAGAAAAGAATATTTAGCAGAAGTAACAGAGTGACTCAAGGTCCGAGAGGTTTGAGAAGTGCGAACGCACAAAACTCTTGGACCTTGAGTCACTCTGTTACTTCAGCTAAATATCACCATCTCTAAGCCCACCTCTCTCTCTCTCTACCACGACTCCTTTCATCTCTTTTTCTCTCTATTCGTCTATATGCCTTCTTTCCTTCTCAATATCTGGTCATCAATTTTCTCAACATGTTTATTTATAATGTACCTATAACCATCGATTCTGTACCTATAAACCCCAACAATCAACAACATCGCCACCGCTACCACCTTTCTTTGCCATTATAAGCATCACTCCCTCTTTTTGTTTTTTTCATCTCCCGCTATTATGATATTCTTCCACCTTTAATTACTGAACTATTTGTCAACACGACTTGTTGTATTGTCTAACTTAGCCTCCCTCATTGATTTTAAATGATTCTATCAACAGCAACTTGCCTTTCTATAGTGGTTGCTGACAAGTGCGTGGTCTCCCACTCACTCACAAACACATATATGTGCATAGATACGCACACGTATTCACGCATAAACATACATACATGTACACATATACAACAAACACGTGTGCGCGCAAAAACGTTAATTATATTTTTAATGGCATAACGAGCTCCATTTGCCTTCTATTGTTTTTCCCGCACTCACGTAAGTATATAAGTTATATATAGCGCGCGCACACACACACACACACACACGCATGCATACAGTGATTGCTTAGGTTGTCTTTTTTGATAACATTAACCGGCTAATTATGATATTATAAGATTAAACAGGAGGATACAGGTTTGGGACTCACAACAGTCTGAAAACAGTTACCAGTGATTATAATAAGTAGCTTTGGAGTTAGCAAGATGACTAGTACTCGTTAGATACAAGCTGGCGTTTCATCGACTCCAGCTGGCCTCTCCTGATCGGGGGTGGGGGTGGGGGTGCGTCTGATTGTTGAAAGATCTGAAACAGTCAATGAGTCCAGGTAACATCACTGACATGTTTAAGAATATCACAAGATGATGTATGATATAGCCAGGCTCATGGGCCCGGTTTCCCAGCTTTTATGGTGTATGTGTTCCCCTCAGCTGGATGGGACACCAGTCCATCGCAGCATCACTCAAGATACAGGAAGAAAGAGTGAGAGAAAGAGTACAACAGTGATTGCCACCATCCTCTGCCGGAGCCTCGTGGCGCTTTAGGTGTTTTTGCTCAATAAACACAAAATGCCCAGTCTGGAAATTGAAACCGCAATCCTCCGACCGTGAGTCTGCTGCCCTAACCACTGGGTCATTGCACCTCCACACACACACACATATATATATGTGTGTGTGAGTATATATATATATTCTTTTATTTGTTTCAGTCATTGACTGCAGCCATGCTGGAGCACCGCCTTTAGTCGAAGAAATTGACCTCAGGACTTATTCATTGTAAGCCTAGTACTTATTCTATTGGATCTCCTGCCAAACCGCTAAGTTACAGGAGCGTAAACACATCAACATTGGTTGTCAAGTGTTGATGGGGGGGACAAACACAGACACACAAACATACACACACACACACATA
>NC_068987.1:23446574-23448762 GCF_001194135.2 Octopus bimaculoides | reverse complement strand
TATATATATATATATATATATATATATATATCATCATCATCATCATCATCATCGTTTAACGTCCGCTTTCCATGCTAGCATGGGTTGGACGATTTGACTGAGGACTGGTGAAACCGGATGGCAACACCAGGCTCCAGTCTGATTTGGCAGAGTTTCTACAGCTGGATGCCCTTCCTAACGCCAACCACTCAGAGAGTGTAGTATATATATATATATATATATACATACATACACACACGCATATATATGACCGGTATCTTTCAGTTTCCGTCTACCAAATCCACTCACAAGGCTTTGGTTGGCCCAAAGCTATAGTAGAAGACACCTGCCCAAGATGCTATGCAGTGGGACTGAACTTGGAATGTGGTTGGTAAGCAAGCTACTTACCATACAGCCACTCCTGCACCTATATATACATCTCCCTCATTGCATTCAGGTGAACTCATTACTCCCTACTCATGCATGCTTGGCAATATTCTAGAATCCCATTTATATTCTCATCCCTGTACCTCGAGAGCCTGACACATCGGCACCATCTCTCTCACTCATTCTCTTGCTTCTCTCTCTGGCTGGGGTAACGATGTATCTCTTCTATAGCAAGACATCTTTTTCTGTTCTTTTGTCACACTCTTACCTCGCATCACCTGGCACAGGGCCACCTCCTCCAATGACCCCTTCCTCTCTTTGTCTTGCGAGTTACTTGTTGACTCTGCAGGTGCTAGTGTCACATTAAAAGCATTCCTCCCCTGAGTAACACCCTACTGACAACCATCTTTCACTCTTACATTCTCACCCTTCTTTCACATTTCCCATTGACCACACTCACTCCTGTTTGCCATTTACTACACGTGAAAGCATGTGGCTTAATGGTTAGGGTATTCAGCTCATGATCATGAGATTGTGAGTTCAATTCCTGGCGATGCATTGTCCTTGAGGATGACACTTTATTTTACATTGCTCCAGTCCACTCAGCAGGCAAAAATGAGTAGTGCCTGTATTTGAAAGGGCCAGCCTTGTCACACTAAATCTCCCTGAGAACTACGTTAAGAGTACATGTATCTGTGGAGTGCTCAGCCACTTGTGTGTTAATTTTATGAGCAGGCTGTTCTGTTGATCAGATCAGTTGGAACCCTCATCATTGTAACTTATGGAGTACCAGTTTATATCTCACCCTATACCCATCAGACCACACCAAACATTGGGCATCAAACCATTAATCTGTTAATTAACGAAGTTAACATTTTCGTTAATGATTTAACTTTTAAGTTAACTTTGGAAATCATAATCAGACTAACTTCTGTTAACTCAAGTTGCTGTGATGATCTTCAGGCTCAAGGGCTTGATGTCCAAGGGCCTCATCTACTGCAGCCCCTTGGTCAACGCACTTTTGGCAGGCATCGACAAAAGGTTTAGGACCCTCCTGGAGGATGAAGAATGCTAGGTGGCTGCTGCCTTCCAGCCCAGGTTTCGCCTCATCTGGTTGGATAAGTATGACAACACCAAGGTCGCTAAGGTGAGGAAAAGCTAGGAGGGTAAGGTCAAGGAAGCCATGAGACAGCAGTCTGATGAAGAGAAAGATGACTTCTTCAGTGGTGTCACCCAGTCAAAAGAGAGCAGCATGAGCCACAGGTCACTTAAGGACCAGGCCCAGAATTTGGTCAAGACCTGGTTGGAGACCAATTCCAAGGACTTGCTGACAGAGCTGCCTTTTTGGGTGAGCAAGTATTGGTGGACTTGTTCATCAAGTTCAGCACAGTCATCCCCTCCAGTGCTGCAGTGAAGCATTTGTTTTCTATGGGCAAGGACATCTTGAGGGCCAAGGGATCATCCCTGTCTGATGCAAGCTTTGACATGCTAATTTTCATGAAAGGCAACATGCATCTCATGAACAAAATGGAGAATGAGAAGAAGAGGAAAAATTAAATTATTTATCTACCGTGCTTTTCATTAAAAAAAAAATTTTTATGGCCACTTTGTCATTAAACTTTTTTAGTTTGATATTAATGTTGTGTTTCATTTGAGTTTTTTTTTTATTCTTTTCTAAAAACGGGCCAAAACTATGAAATCAGCCTTTTTTAGGTCTTTTAAATGTTAAAACTATAAAATCAGCATTTTTTAAACTCTAAAGTAAAAAAAAAAAACTATAGTTTTTGGGTTCTAAAGCCCTTAAAAATGCTGAAAAAAAGAA
>NC_068987.1:23445127-23446096 GCF_001194135.2 Octopus bimaculoides | reverse complement strand
CATGAAATTAACGTGCAAGTGGCTGAGCACTCCACAGACACGTGTACCCTGAACGTAGTTCTCGGGGATATTCAGCGTGACACAGTGTGACAAGGCTGACCCTTTGAATTACAGGCACAACAGAAACAGGAAGTAAGAGTGAGAGAAAGTTGTGGTGGAAGAGTACAGCAGGGTTCGTCACTATCCCCAGCCGGAGCCTCGTGGAGCTTTTAGGTGTTTTTGCTCAATAAACACTCACAACGCCCGGTCTGGGAATCGAAACCGCGAGTCCGCTGCCCTAACCACTGGGCCACTGTGCCTCCACAAAATGCAAGGTAGCACAGTTCTATATTTAAGAGATGAGGGATTATGTACGTTATTTACAATTGACGGATATTTGTCGTCATCTTGGATGTTAATGGATGTTAAATGAATAAATGAAAGAGACTTGTATTAATATGTAGTGACATAGGACATCAATACATTCCTTGATTCTTAAGTAAATAATAACCAGGAAAAACAACAGTTTGTCTTTTGCACCATTTATTATTTTATATTTTACATTTTCATTTATTTAGATTACTATAATGAAATGATACATACACACACATATACACTCATCTATATATATAAACCAGAGTTTTATATATATAGATGGTAAACAGAGTTATATATAATAATAATAATGATAATAATAATAATAATAAAACGGTAAAATTAATCAATAATTAATAATTTTACCAAGTAGTTCAGTACGTTAAAATAACCTTTTTAGGTAAAATTATACAGATATTCTATAATTATAAACATAATTATAATCAGGGATCAGCAAATCTGAGTTGTGTGGATTCGTTATTTTTTCTTTTGGCCTTTGTAAAAAAGTGTGTTACTGTCTGGGAGATCTTTATGGTAGCAGAAAAGGTATAACACCTATTTCTAAATTCAGTGCATTGTGAAGCAATTAGCTGACCCCTGATTATAATTATGTTT
>NC_068987.1:23440952-23444651 GCF_001194135.2 Octopus bimaculoides | reverse complement strand
TTTTAGGTTTCTGCCAACCAACCAATTGAATGATTTTACTAAGATTTGGAGTACAGGAAGTACCTGTGCAGATGAATAATTTTTAGTGGGTGTAGCTTGCACTGCACTACCCCCACTTATTAGCCCAAGAAGATTTTCACCGGTGTGACAAGAGAATTGACAAAACCAGGAACTTCCAAGGCCTCAGGTTTTATTTCTGAGATTTCCTTCTCCTAGGTAGATTACCAACCAAGGTTAAAGAGCTTCTACCTGCCCATGAGGTAAGCCGTCCCATTCCAGACACCTAACCGACACTCTGTAAAGTGACCAAATATCACTCCGGTGACCAATGTGGAGCAGCTCATTCATGAAAAAAAAAAAAAAAAAAAAAAAAAAAAAAAAAAAAAACATATAAAAAATAAATACATATAAGCACACTCACACACAAATATATACATATAACCATACACACATACATGCACTATAGCTGAGGACTCAGTCCATACCAGTCGTTGTTATAACTCTCTCCCACAACAACTGTTACACACACACACACATCTACACACTCTCTCTCTCTCAATAAAAACAGAGACAGATATATAATACAGATGGTGAAGGTTGCTGTTGTTCCTTGGGATGCGGGGGATGAACTGTGAAAATACAGAACAGAAAAATTTAATTAGTTAAAATTATCATACAATCAAACAGGTTTATTATACAGCTGCTCTACACTCTACTTATTGTTACTTCCTTCCTAAGTTACTCCTATTCTTTCACCTTTCCTCTGCACTGATATTTAGCATTGACTAAACTTCTATCCTTGTTCCATTCCATTCCACAGATTATTCTGTCAATTGTAAAGCTTATTTATTCACACTGTTTTACATTAACCATGCATTGTCTTGCAGCATCAAGACTTCAATGATGTAATTTTATCTTTTATCTGTTTCAGTCATTTGACTGTGGTCACGCTTGGGCACTGCCTTGAAGAACTTTTTAGTCAAATGAATCAACCCCAGTTTTTACATTTTTTAAAGCCTAGTACTTATCCTATCGGTCACTTGTTACTGAATCACTAAGTTATGGTGACGTAAACGCACCAACACCGGTTATCAAATGGTGGTGGGGGACAAACACACACATACACGTGATGGACGTCTTTCAGTTTCTGTCTACCAAATTTGTTCACAAGGCTTCAGTCAGCTTGAGGCTATAGTAGAAGACATGTGCCCAAGGTGATACACAGTGAGACTGAACCCAGAACCAAGTGGTTTGGAAGTAAGCTTCTTACCACATAGCCACGCCTGATTGTTTATCTTTTAGAAGGACATTGTAGGTGAGGACGTGAAAGGTTAGATATGGCTGGTCTGAACATAAAATAGGTTGTGAGCCGGAGATAACTGGTTTAAACACTAAATGATTAACCATCTACCGTTCTCTTTTTACAATCCAATGAAGTTATCTACTAACCCTTTCCAATTCTTTCTTATACTTATCTACTTGTATCTTGAGAGTATACTCTGACATCTTGTCAAAACCATCATTGTCTTCTTTCCAGCTATTCTTGCCTACCTTTATACAATGTGGAGCATTTTACTACTACTACATCATCATCATCATCATCATAAAAACAACAACAACGTCCACTTTTCCATACTTGAATGGGTTGGAGAGAGTTGGAAGAAGCAGATTTTTTTACAGCTGGATGCCTTTACTGTTGCCAGGCCTCAATTGTTTCCAAGCAAGGAAAATTTTTCCCCCAGGCCAGACATATATTGCCGAATACTGAAAGTGAATGAAACTGTTTGTACAACACTGATACTCACTTAACTATTTATTATGTGATGTCAAGACAAGGATACACACACATGTGACAGGCTTCTTTCAGTATTTGTGTACCAAATTCACTTTCAAGGCTTTAATTAGCCTAGGGCTATAGAGCCATGCAGTGAGACTGAACCTGAAACCATGTGGTTGGGAAGCAAACTTCTTAACCATACATCCATGTCCGCTCCTATAATATAGGTCAATAAAACAAATAAGAGACTGAAATTAATACTGGGGACAATATGATTAGGTAAATCCCTTGAAAGCAGAGATCCAGCATGGCCACAGTGCACTGACTGAATACAGCAAAAGAATAAAAGAATAAAAACATAAACTAAACACCGAAACAAAACTTAATACTAAAAGGCTTCTACAATTGTTGCTAAATCCATGTTTCTATTTTCATTAACAATCTCAGATGTGTGAGATCTCATTGATTGCTTTTTCCCCACCGATTTATATTGATCCTGATCAATATGTAAGAGCCTCTACATAATTACATACTCTGCTGGAAATAGCATCCAAACCACCCTCGAATCACACTGTATGATGTAGTCCAGGTTATGCCATTCCTGGAAATATGACTAATTAGTTGTGGCTCACATTTGCATGATCAGGAGTTTGTTTCATCAAACTTGTTACTTTTTCATTGGGCCCCTATTCAAATTCCCTCTATTCATCTCTCTCCTGGGATTTCCATTCCAGTTGTAGCCCCAGCTCCATCAAGATCTCACTTCATTTTTCCTGGCTCTCATCTCTTCCTTATATAGCCTGTGGGTTCTACCAACATTACCAGATGAAGTGGTTAGGGCAGCGGACTCGCGGTCATTGGATCGCGGTTTCGATTCCCAGACTGGGCGTTGTGAGTGTTTATTGAGCGAAAACACCTGAAGCTCCACAAGGCTCCGGCAGGGGATGGTGGCGAACCCTGCTGTACTCTTTCACCACAACTTTCTCTCACTCTTACTTTCTGTTTCTGTTGTGCCTGTAATTCAAAGGGTCAGCCTTGTCACGCTGAATATCCCCAAGAACTACGTTAAGGGTACACGTGTCTGTGGATTGCTCAGCCACTCGCACGTTAATTTCATGCGCAGGTTGTTCCGTTGATCGGATCAACTGGAACCCTCGACGTCGTAAACGACGGAGTGCCAACAACAACAACAACAACCTGATAAAGTTGAAACATGGCCTTTAGCAGGTATACCAAATCCAGTGCTAGGTGTTACGCTTAGTCTACATGTCAACAGGGGACTGCTGGGTTTGTTCCCACAGGGCTATGTTGTTGATTTTCTTCAGTCAATGGATTCTGAATATCCTCTAGAGGCAGTGGTTGATTAAGTTCTGGATTCTCTTTAGAGAGGCTTTTGTATATCTCCATGTCACAATCCAATACAAATTAACTGACGTCACACTTGAATTGAGGATGTGGATTTAAGTAATACTGTAGGAAGGGCATCCAGCTGTAGAAACTCTGCCAAATTAGATTGGAGCCTTGTGTTGCCATCCGGTTTCACCAGTCCTCAGTCAAATCGTCCAACCCATGCTAGCATGGAAAGCGGACGTTAAACGATGATGATGATGATGATGATGTAGATGAGTCTTATCTTCCAGATGTTATTCAACAGGAAGAATATGACTCATGCTTTGCAAGTCTTGGCTTTGACCAGGCCAACTTGGGCCTAAATGACAACAGCAGATCACAGACTAAAGCCACCGTAACCAGTCTCACAGATAATCACACTTGATTATGTAAGTATATTGGTTTCTGATTTTGGCTCAAGGCCAGCAAATTCAGGGAAGTAGGGGTAAGTTGATTACATTGCCCCCACCCCCAGTAGTTAACTGGTACTTATTGTGTTGACACTGAAAGGATGAAAAGCAAAGTCAACTTGA
>NC_068987.1:23434405-23435747 GCF_001194135.2 Octopus bimaculoides | reverse complement strand
AAACATAAATAAAAACATCTTAACTATCAATCCTTTGCATTTTTTTCTCTAACATTTTCCAGTGAGAGCCAAACTAAGACAATTTTATCAAAATATCATTTTTTTCTCTCCAAAGTGAAATATTTTTAGAAGCATTAAAATAACTTTAAACATACTTGTTTTTCTTTCCTCTTCTATTTAGTTAAATTATTTGAGTCAAATTCACTTGTACCATCCACAATGATTACTGCATTTTCACATTTCTTACCAAGTTCTTCTTTGACTGTCCTTTCCAGCTTTTATTGGTTATTTATCAAAACTTGGCTGGGTTTTTTTTGTCAAATTTGCTCTCCTCTTTGGCACTAGGTTTCAGACTGTTATAACTTTCTATCTTTTCTTTCTTTTATCTCTTCAACATCATAATAAAGAAGTAACTTGTCATGCTGCATCCACATCTTGCTTGTGCATTACATTTTTAGCATGATTTCTAAGGCTGGATATTTATCCTATCACTAGCTACTTTCAGAATGTACAGGGTACATCTTATAACCATTGGCACTGAAAAAGGTTTGTTCCATCAAAGCAAAACTGAAGAGACACCTCTACCTTGTATCAGTTCTTCTTTGGAGTTGCTGTCCTCCTAGACAGGCAGACATACTGCAGTTCTTTGTTTTGCCATACTACCTACCATGGTTCTTCATACCACCAAAGAATATATTCATAATCATCATCATCATCAACTCCTACACATTATGATTTCAAGTCCTAGGACTCACAAGGCTGGTGACCTGGCTTCCATGGCGTATAAGTGACTGAGATCACAACATTCCCAAGGGATAGGATGCTAGTCTATCACAGGGTAACTCATTTACAACTGAGTAGACTGGAGCAATGTGAAATGAAGTGTATTGCTCAAGAACAAAATTCACCACTTGGCACAGGAATTGAAACTATGATATTGTGATTACGAGTGTAACATCATAACCATTAGGCCATGCATCTTCACGTAAAGTATATATTAGACATATCTAATAAGTGCATGCATGTATGTGTGTGTGTGTGTGTGTGTGTGTGTGTGTGTGTGTGTGCACATCTCAAAGTGTATGGAGGCATCAAGCTTTATAACTTTAGACAATTGTTAAAACATCAAGCAAGCAGACTAAAATATATACTAGTGTCAACATATTAACTAAAACTTTTAAAAAGAGTGACCCAGCATGGCTGCAAACCAACAGGTAAGACTAGGAAAAGAATAAAGAGAATAGTGAAGAAGATGTCAATAATCACTTACTCTTTTTTGGGCGGGAAGAACTGTCCGTTTCCTCATTGATTACAAAGTTTGTCAATGATTTCTGCTTCCTGG
>NC_068987.1:23430712-23434008 GCF_001194135.2 Octopus bimaculoides | reverse complement strand
ACCTTCACAAGGTAGAACTCCCTGGAAGCAGTTACTCTCTGTGTAGACACTAAGAATTTTCTCTAACTAATGCTTTATGAAGAAAAAAAAAAGAAGAAAAAGGTAACAGGAAAGAAACACATTCCATGAATTTCTTTTAGACTATAATTATTTTCCATCTATAGGAAATGTCTCGTTTCATAAAATATTTAATTTATATACCTCAGATTTTGTCATGCTGTTGATTTCTAATAAAGAATGAAATGGTACTATGCATGATTACCTAAAATTATAAATTTCAAGAACTTCATATTCATAAAAAAGAAAAGAAAAAAATGTATATTCTATGTTGCATAGATCCTAAATTTCAAATTCAAACTTGTAATTTTGCCAAATATTACAAAGAAATGATTATCATCCTCCTACTAATTGTTTTCTGTGGGACTCCATGTACTTGAAATACTCCAGCTGAGAATCCTAAAGATCCATTCAAACTGTAAACTGTAAGCTGAGGTGTTATGTCTATGAAGAGATATTTCTTCTACTACATAACAAGGGATTACTACTATGTAGTAGCAGTTTGATTTGAATAACAGCACCTCAAATATATCAGTAACGGCTTATAAATTTTGTTTGAAGTTAAAACTAAAATATCAGCTACTAAAAAAGCACCTTCACAAGGTAAGAACTCCCTACAAATAGTTACTCTGTATATAGACACAAAGAATTTTTTCTCTTTTCTCTCTAGATTGCTAAAGTATTAATATTCCATGAAGAAAAAGACAAGCAAAAATAGAAAGGGAAAAACACATTCCATCAATTTCTTCTAGACTAATTATTTTCTATTTCTAAAAAACGTCTTGCTCCATAAAATGTTTAATTTAGATACCTTGAGTTACGTCATGCTGATGATTTCTAAAAATAAAGAAATGGTACTATACATAATTACCTAAGATTAAAAATTTTAATAACTTCATAAATAAGCAAAAGAAGAAAAAAAAGTAATGTATTTGTTAGTGTATAAGACACAACTCTATTTCAAAAGTATATTTTGAGTACAAAACAAACTTAGTATCTTCCATCATACACTTACTCTTTTACTTGTTTCAGTCATTTGACTGCGGCCATGCTGGAGCACTGCCTTTAGTTGAGCAAATCACCCCCAGGACTTATTCTTTGTAAGCCTAGTACTTATTCTATTGGCCTAACTCTTTTGGCATCTCTGAAAGATATTTTAAAGTAATTTTGTAGGGGAAATATTTCAAATTTTTGCCACAAGGGCAGCTGGGGGGTAGGGATAAGTCGATTACATCAACCCCAGTGCTCAACTGGTACTTATTTTATCAACTCTGAAAGGATGAAAAGCAAAGTTGATCTTGGCGTAATTTGAACTCAGAACGTAATGACGAGCGAAATACCACTAAGTATTTCGTCCAGTGTGCTAATGATTCTGCCGGCTCACTGCCTTATGTGAATGTGAAAATAATGCAGTAACAGTATACTGAAATAAAGTATGAAAGCATAAATTTATCATAAACTATGTTATATAAGTACTATATTTCAACTCTGTTCTATTTCAGACAGACTGTGTAATTGTTCATATTTCAGACAAGAAAATTACAATACATGATGTAAAATTCATATTTTTGACAATGACATTTTGTGTTTGTGACTGGCCACCTGTGTGCATGAATGTATGTACCTGTATCTCCTTGTTTTGACATGTGATGATTGTAAAAGAGTATCAGCATGATACAGTGATATCCAATCTTACATGAAAAGCATGTCTAGCCATGGGGAAATATTATCTTGGCTTGGAAAAAGGGCAAAAGGTGAAGGTTGACTATAAGAAGGGTATCTGGTCATAAAAATCTGCTTAAATGAATTCTGTCTGACCCATTTCAGGCCTGGTGAAGTAGACTTCAAGCTGGAGAGTTGTACCAAATTCCAGTCTGTTTTGGCTTGGTTTCTACAGCTGGATGCCCTTCCTAATACCAACAACTTTACAAAGTGTGATGGGTGATTTTTACATGGCACTAGCACAAGCACTTTTACATAGTGCTGACACAAGAGTTTTCTTTTTATGTGGAAATGACACAGGGCTCTTGCAGGCCAATCATTTTCAGCAGGAGGAGTGGCATTAACATTTCTACTGTGTAGGATGGGTCTTCCTGAGTATAGTAAGGCACCAGATCTCCTCTATAAGGTTCAGTGTCCTGAGATCATTCTTCAGTATTTTGTCCCATGTCTTCTTGGGTCTCCCTCTTTCACAAGTTCCATCCAATTGAGTGATTGGCACTTCTTTATGGAGCTGTTGACAGCCATCCATATCACATGATCAAACCAATGCAGTCTTTTCTCTTGCACACGACATCTAATTTCTCTTATGCCAAACTTTTCTGTCAACATACAAGCACTCTGTTGCACATGAACAGAGTGCTTACATTACACATCCAGCAGAGCATAGCCTCATTGCTCTCTAGCCTTCACATGTCCTCTGCATTCAGGGCCTACATCTCACTACCATGTAGAATTACTGTTCATATACATACATCATACAATTTTCCTTTTTCTCAGAGAAACCTTTGGTTGCCAACAAAGGTAAAAACTTCCTGAATTTTCTCCATCCAATTCTTATTCTAGTTATTACACTTTCTATACACTCTCACCCCACTACTAGTTTGGTCCCTTAGGTAGCAGTAATTATCCACTACCTCTAAAGAGCCTCTGGGGCATTTGAGAAAATCAATTTCCTGAATATCTGGAGATTTTATGGCTTGTGTGCATCTTCCACATATGAACACTACTTCCTCTGATAACTTTCCTATTATTCTACTGCCCTTGGGTCAAGCCAGTCTCTTGATACTGTGAATGTCATCTGTAAGTAGGAGCATAGGATCTTTCTGAGCACCTAGAAGTGAAATTCAGTGTAGCAAGAGACTGATTTGGCCCAAAATATATTATTTATCTCTACTATGGCAATGATTACTCTTTTATTTATTCCACAGTTAACACAAAATGGATATATATATATATATATATCTTGGGTTGGTGCATAATTATTGCAGCTTTTTTCAACAGATTTTATTCAACAAAAACAATAACAATATTTAGCAAAAACATCTTTAATGACGGTCTGACCGTCTGCCAAGCAAATGGGAAGCAGTAATTGAAGTAGATGGTGAATATGCTCTGGAATAATCATTTAAAGATGTTTTTGTTACATGTTATTGTTTTTGTTGCAAAAAAGCCGCAGCAATTACGCATCAACCCAATATAAATATATATATACTTTATTTAAAAGCAGCAGAAATATA
>NC_068987.1:23429927-23430394 GCF_001194135.2 Octopus bimaculoides | reverse complement strand
CGGCCGTAGGATTGTGGTTTTGATTCCCAGACTGGGCGTTGTGAGTGTTTATTGAGCGAAAACACCTAAAGTTCCATGAGGCTCTGGCAGGGGGTGGTGGTGAACCCTGCTGTACTCTTTCACCACAACTTTCTCTCCCTCTTTCCTCCTGTTTCTGTTGTATCTGTATTTCAAAGGGCCAGTCTTGTCACACTCTGTGTCATGCTGAATCTCCCCTGAGAACTATGTTAATGGTACATGTGCCTGTGGAGTGCTCAGCCACTTGCATGTTAATTTCACGAGCTGGCTGTTCTGTTGACCAGATTAAATGAAACCCTCCTTGTCATAACCAATGGAGTGCCACATATATATATTGCATATATTATATATTGTCATATATACATACATATATATATATATATTCTACCTCCAGTATTTGAGTACTATTTTTTCCATCTTGTTTCACATTTATGTACTTACTCTGGTGT
>NC_068987.1:23426965-23429388 GCF_001194135.2 Octopus bimaculoides | reverse complement strand
GATTGTTTGTTTCCATGGTAGAGTCAGTTTTGTTATATGGTGCTGAAACTTGGTCCGTTACCAAAAGGTGTGAAAATCAAATAGATGGCTGCTACACAAGAAAGTTACATAGAGAGCTCATTTAACCAACAAGCAGCTTTATCAAGATCTGCCCAAAGTGACTGAGAATATTCAGCAGAGAAGAATGAGAATTGCTGGTCATTGCATCAGGCACCCAGAAGAACCAGTGTGTCAACTGGTCTTATGGCAGTCAGCTGAAGGAAGAGACAACAGAAAAAGAAAATGTCTAACCTATGTGGACAAATTGCTTCAGGACAGTGGAATCACAAATGTTGAAATTTAACAACATGCATGAGGAACCATGATGGATGGCATGCTTGCATGAAATCATTGAAGCATCCGAGAAGACAGCCAAACTAAAATAAAACTGCTTCAATTAATTTTGAAAATAAAGATGAATTTAGTGAAATAACTGTTATTATTATTAATCTAGTATTTGGAATGTAAATTAATATAATTTTTTGATGGAAAAGGGTTTTAACCCTTTAACATTCAGATTACTCTGTCAAATGTAATACTAATTTATTCACATTGGTTTGAATTAATCATGTGTTATCTCAGCTTTGAGATTTTGATGAGGCTGGATCTGAGAGGCTGGATCTGGTCAGTTTGAATATAAAACAAGTAGAATATTTTGTTTGGCCTGATATGGCCGGTTGAACTGCTAAAGGGTTACTTTAGTTTATTTTACAACAAAAAGATGGTATTACAGAACCAGGACAGTCTCAGGTAGGTTGGTATCAAATGGATTTAGAACAAAACAAAAAAAAATTATTGGTTCTTCATGGCTTTTACCAAAAGAAAGACAGAAGTCCTATAGGACAGAAAGTTTCTTTATTTCTGGAAATATTACCAGAAGTTTGTCAGAGACCCAGGTAAACAACAGCTAAGTTAAATTAAATATATTTTTATACAGAAAAAATTTTAAAAATTGTAATTAAGAATAATTATGCAATAAGGAAAAGGCAGTATTACTTAATCACTAATAATACTCAATGAGCTAATTCTATCTTTTTTTCATCAAGTAATTATTATTTTTAATTAAATTTTTTATTGTTAAGGCTTACTATATTAACAAATGTAGTAACTTAACTATTGTTTTTCATGCAGATGGTGTCTCTCAGTGATTGACTTCTTTGATTTAATTTTTAATTTTAATTATTTTTTTTTTGATACACCGGGAAACAGAAGCAATGTTGCAAAATGAAGTGTTCAGTTCAAGTAAGCAATGAAATATCAGTAAGGGGTTTGAAATCAAGACCTATGTATTGGTAGTCAAATTCCATTACCACTTGACCAGGCTTGCAACTCTCATTTCCACACAAACAACAATGCAGGGCAGAGGGATGAATAGCAAATGTTCATAGCACAGTGAGTAAGAAAGCTCCCCTCCTATAGTCCCATTGATGTGGCTACCGGCCAACAAGGATTAATTAAACTGTGTAGCATGTTGATTCTGCTGCTGTTGCTGCTGCTGATGGTGTTAGTAAAACGTTGGTAACAATGGTTATAAAGATGATGATGATGATGATAATTATAATGACGATGGTGTTGTTGATGACCATGGTGATTTCTGAGATGTCTGATGCAAAATACTCACTTGACTGTCGAGCCTGTTTCTGCCGTTTCCGCTTTCTCAAGAGACGAGATCTGCGGTCCCGTTGGACTTGTTCTGCCTCTTCTGAAGAACTGGAACTTTCTGAGAGCCTCTCCTGAAAATAATAAAAATACATATTTAATTCACTGAATTCTACAAGTGTTTGAAACAGTTGGAGGTGATTTATTATAGGCTGGTGTCTTCAACATTAGTCATGGCTTGATTAGTAATTTGCAAGTGAAACTGGTAGATGAAAACTGAAAGAAGCTTGTTGTGTGTGTGTGTATGTGTATATAAGTTCTAAAACTTAAACAGAAACACAACAAAGGAACAAATGGAAGATTGACACACAAGACATTGACGTTACTCTTTCCCTGTCAGTTATCATCCCCAAAACCTTACAATCTCATGCCTTTAAAGATAATATTGTTAATTTTTGGTAGTGTCAACAGCAAGAAGTTGCTGGGAATAACTGGGAATATAAATATGTGTGTGTGGATATATATATATAAAGAAATAATCAATATCAAAGTTATTTTTTTTAATCAAAGTTTAATAAATTTCATCAAATAAAATAAATGAATCAGATCAGATGTAAAAACAGATTAAGTTTTTATTTCATATTTCATATTCCCATACAATTGTTTCGGACAAAAGACCAAGATTTCCATAAATAGAACATCATAAAGGTCGAATTTGTCCTCTTCAGTAGGTGATATTTAAATAAAATAAAAAAAATAAAGAAAAAGATGTTTAAAATATACAT
>NC_068987.1:23423770-23426269 GCF_001194135.2 Octopus bimaculoides | reverse complement strand
GTAGAAACTCTGCCAAATCAGATTGGAGCCTGGTGTAGCCACCTGGTTCACCAGTCCTCAGTCAAATCGTCCAACCCATGCTAGCATGGAAAGTGGACGTTAAACGATGATGATGATGATATAAATATATAGATATATAATACATATATATATATATACACACACATATATATAAATATATGACAGTAGTCTTGTAGTTTGAAAGACAGTTCTACAGTTTCTTGTTGAATAACCTGCACAAATGATTTGTTTGTAGTGATCAAATGTTTGTGTGGTACATTAGCTTATTCCCTCCATCAGATCAACATTGCCTGAACAGGTGCAAGGTGTACCACATGTCAGGTGTCAAAGTGATTGCAGAGCAATGCAAGATGAAGTGTTTTGCTCAAGAACACAATGCACCACTTGGTCCAGGAATTGAGACCATGATCTCATGGTTATGAGTGCAACTTCCTAACCACTAGGACACTAGATATATACATGTACACATAAATATGCATATGTGCATGTGCATGTGTATGCCTGACAAAGTGTATATTTGCCCTCATCTTGACACATACATGTGATTGTATGCAAAACATCACCATTTATACATGTCCAGCCTGGTTGTTGTTTGATAGACTGGAATAATTATTACCTTATATGGAAACAAGTGTTGGCTAGGGTTAGAAAGAGCATCCAGCTGCAGAAAATTATGCCTTAATGAAGTCTCGTTTGACTCATGCAAACATGAAAAGGAAATGTTTAACGATGATGATTGAAGACAATAATGGTTTTAAATATTAAACTTTCTGTAGAGATGGAACAACATTTTGAATTTCCAGTGGCATGTGAAAAGACATTCGAGCAAGATTGTTCGTCGCCTTCCTGGCACTTGTGCCATTGGCACGTGAAAAGACATTCGAGAAAGATCGTTGCCAGAGCCGATGGGCTGGCCCCTATGCAGATGACACGTAAAATACACCATTTTGAGCGTGGCCGTTGATCGTTACCAACGTTGCCTCCCTGGCACTTGTGCCAGTGGCACGTGAAAAGACATTCGAGCAAGATCGTTGCCAGAGCCGATGGGCTGGCCCCTATGCAGATGACAAGTAAAATACACCATTACGAGTGTGGCTGTCGCCAGTTCCGCCTGACTGGCCCTCGTGCTGGTGGCACATAAAACACCCACTACACTCTCGGAGTGGTTGGTGTTAGGAAGGGCATCCAGCTGTAGAAAGTCTGCCAAATCAGATTGGAGCCTGGTGTAGCCATCTGGTTCACCAGTCCTCAGCCAAATCGTCCAACCCATGCTAGCATGGAAAGTGGACGTTAAACGATGATGATGATGATGATGGATGTTCCTTCTGTTGCTAACCCTCCCCTGTTTTTGTTTTTCCTTAAACCACACACAAATTTTTAACAGGTGAGACCACTTGTGTGACAATGATGTTTGTTTACAATCATGCAGTGAGAGAAAATCCCCACCCACAAACATACATTACACACACACACACCCATGCACAGGAATGCACACTATCATGATTATCATTTAGTGTCTGTCTTCCACACTGGTGTGGGTTGGACAGTTTGACAGGATCAAACAAACTGGATGACCATAGTGAACTCCAATGTCTGTTTTAGAAAGGCTTACAATCACGTGCACATGTCTAGATGAGGGCATATATACACTTTGTCAGACATACACATGCACACATTCGTATTTATATGAGGGTGTGCGTGTATACTTGTATATATCCATATGCATATATATGTGAGGGCACATGGCTCTGTAGTGAGGGTGCTGCACTCACAATAGCGAGATTGTGGTTTCAATTCCACTCAGTCAAGTGGGAGTTCTCTTTATCCGGTGGATGGAAACTGAAAAAAGCCTACTGTATATATGTGCGTGCGTGTGTGCGTGAGTCTAACTTTGTCCTGACATTGCATAACAGTTGTAAACGAGTATCACTGTCATTCATTGACAATATTCTGTGAAAATATGTTTGATTATGGAGAAATATCACTTTGCTCAGAAGATGGTGCGGTTTGAGACAGGATGATCAATTGGCTGTACAATGTATGCCTCAATAAACTGCGTCTAACCCATGCAAGCATGGAAAAGTGAATGTTCAAATTTTGATTATGATAACAGGGGATAGCCCTTTGGTTGGATGTTCTATATTGGCTTTATATGAGAAAGAAATGGAGACAGGCTCACCTGGGATGGGCTTCTTTTGCTAACAGTCTTCTTAGCCATGTCGATCAAGTTCCTGTCATAGTCCGAAGTATCTGATAGTTCTTCAGTAAGGGAGTTTTGCTGATTTGGCACACAGTGGTCAGTCTCTTTGGTTGATGTAGCAATACTGGCATCTAACATAATAAAGTACATGTTATTTTATGTGTGTGTGTGCGTGTGAGAGAGGGAGAGAGAGAGAGAGTGTATGCATGTGCATGAATATATACATATGTATATATGCATATATATACATAACATATATGTATGTGCATTTATATATA
>NC_068987.1:23421284-23422358 GCF_001194135.2 Octopus bimaculoides | reverse complement strand
GTTGGGTGGGGGTCTATATCCATATAATATGCCCTTTTTCTCTTCTTCCTCTTTCTTTCCCCAGTCATTTCCCATTCATTGTTCGTTTCATTACTTTCCTTTTCTTGTGTGGCTGCTGGTGGCACGACCTCCTCCTTGCTCACGGGTCTTTCTCAGGGTCCTTCCTGGAGCTTTTTGGGCAGCGAAGGGCAGTCCGCTCTAATGTGGCCTTTTAGGTTACACTTAAAACATCGCAGGGTCCTGCCCTCCACCTTGACCCTTATTATTACATCTTCTATCGTGACAGTTTCGGTCAAATTTTCTATATTTTCTGGTGACCCCTGGATAATAATATCCAGGGTCTGTCCTTTCTAATTTTTGTATGCTGTTTTTGTGGCCTGGAGAACCGTTATTTTTTCTTCGTTTCCGTGTACTGTAGTGGCTACTATCCAGGCTACATCAATTTCTGGTGGTATACCTACCCTCACCCTGGAAGCATGCCTCCCAAGGTATGTGGGTAGAAGTACCACGTCTTCAGTTTTTAACGGGGTTGCTAAGTGTAGCATGGAAATAGCCACCTCTCAGAAACACACCTCCACTGTCCCATATTTCATTCCTCTGGCAAGATACGCGATTTCATGCCAGACTGGTTTTAACGCCTTTTCTATCTGCGTCATTGTCATTATTTCTATCTTCCCTGCTTTTGTAGAATAGGTTCTATAAATTATTGTTCTCTCCTTTGTGTCAATTATCATCTCTTGAGAAGGGGACTCCTTTGCATCATATCCCTTTCTACTCAGCATATTCTTATAATTCTTTAGCACCGATAAATCAACCTTATTATTGTGGCTCCTTGCAACATCTGCAAAGTTCCTCTTCTTCAGCCGTTCATCCATTTTATCAATCGACTTCAACAGCTCCTCCTCAGAAGATGTTAGCTCCGAGGAGGTGAAGTCTTCATATTGCATCATACTTGGGCTAACACCCCCTCTTCGAAGGGGGAAGCATCAACAGCCTGCCGTAAGGCAGCAAAACAAGTCAAACAAAGTGTTCAAAAGACACACAAAACAAGCAATAGCACAGCAAAAATATCAC
>NC_068987.1:23420950-23421274 GCF_001194135.2 Octopus bimaculoides | reverse complement strand
AAAAAAAAAAAAAAAAAAGGATGGCGTCATACCATAAAATCACATTCTTGATACTTTTGATTCTTACAGAATGATGGATATACTCTTTTACTTGTTTCAGTCATTTGACTGTAGCCATGCTGGAGCACCGCCTTTAGTCGAGCAAATTGACCCCAGGACTTATTCTTCGTAAGCCTAGTACTTATTCTATCGGTCTCTTTTGCCAAACCACTAAGTTACGGGGACATAAACACACCAGCATCGGTTGTCAAGCGATGTTGGGAGGACAAACACAGACACACAAACATATATCTGGACTGGCTCTTGTGCGGGTGGCACATAAGA
>NC_068987.1:23417725-23420657 GCF_001194135.2 Octopus bimaculoides | reverse complement strand
GTAGAAACTCTGCCAAATTAGATTGGAGCCTGGTGTAGCCATCCGGTTGCACCAGTCCTCAGTCAAATCGTCCAACCCATGCTAGCATGGAAAGCGGACGTTAAACGATGATGATGATGATGATGATACATACACATACATACGATGGGCTTCTTTCAGTTTCCGTCTACCAAATCCACTCACAAGGCTTTGGTAGGCCCGAGGCTATAGTAGAAGACACTTGCCCAAGGTGCCACACAGTGGGACTGAACTCAGAACCATGTGGTTGGTAAGCAAGCTACTTACCACACAACCATTCCTGGGCAAATAAAAAAAAATTTTTTTCTTTTCTTATGTATGCAAATGAGTGGAGAGCATGGAATGGTAGGACAAGTACATTAACCTATTGAAACTTAATTCTGAATAAACACAGCACAATGAAATTTTCACTGTACTAAGAACTAAAAGGTTTCAAGTTGCAGGCACTCTTAACGTCCACATTTCCATGCCTGCATGGGTCGGATGGAATTCACTGAGGCAGATGCTCCTCCCATCACCAAAAAATGACAGCAATAAGCAAACAGTAGAGTGTTGTCAAAGTGCTATAAAGAATCCAGTCTGAATATTTAGTGGAATCCTCAATATTATATTTAAATTCTTCTTTAACATGAAGAAAAACATGACCATTAACTACTTAGGTGTTTCAAACTCTTAACAGGTTGCTCTCGGTTACTACTGGTAACATGTCACCCAGTACAACCTGTTATATGCTTGGTCATTGGTGACTAAACTGGTAGCCCTATCTAGCTTGCTTGGTGAGGAGGGTGACTTACTGGACATCCTGTGGGATGAAAAACAGAAACTGTGAAAAGACAGAACTCAAGAAGACTCAACAGCTATCCAATAATGTGTTAACCCCTTTGTTACCATATTTCTGTCAACATATGCCGCTTTTGTTTCAATTTATTTTGAAGATAATGAAGAATTTAGTAAAATAATTTCTCATTATTAAGCTGGGGGGGGGGGGGTCTGAAAACAAATTAGCATAAGATTTTGATAGAAGATTATAATTGAGACCACTTTCAAAGAGTAAGTTTATGTTATAGAACCTGAGGCGGTCTCAGGCGGGTTGGTATCAAAAGGGTTATGGTACATAGCCTGGTATTTAGGGTGTGGCACTCACAACCATGAGATCATGGCTTCAATTCCCAGACCAGCTGTGTTTTGTCATCTTGAGCAAAACACTTCATTTCATGTTGTTCTAGTTCACTCGGCTATAAATGGGTAGTCTTATGACAAATTGGTATACAAGGGTAAGATGGTGACTCAGGCAAATCACCTGAATGGAGGTCTTGTGAGCCATGTTTTCTATTCAGAGATTGAAAGAACGAATTGTACAGCCCGTACTGTGAATCCTGACTGGTTGGGACTGGTTGATCAATTACGTTGACGATGATGTTAACAGAAGATAGAACGACTAAGAAATGCATGAAACACAATTACTATTCTGTAAAATAATGGCCTTCTTCATTCCATTTGATTTTGTCCTGGTTGTGGTGAGGATATAGAATTCAGTAAAGGCCTTACAGCATGCAGATGGATACATAATGATGTCCCAAAGGATTTCCTAGCAATAAATTGACATTACTCACACATGTTTTAAGAAAAGGTATTTTTTGTGCAGTTCATGGAGCTCAAGAATTAGTGGGTGTACAACATGGAAAGCTCTAAAATAATGGCTCACTAAAATACCAACACACTTTTGATTTTAGACCAGGGAAACATCTATTCTTTAAAAGTCATGGGGCCCCAAAAATGGAAAATGACTGGTATTTCTTGTTGCAAGGATGGGGGAGGGGGGGAGAGAAAAAAAAGAACCTATTGCAAAATAGGAAACTATCAAAAATATGATTATATTCTGCTTATACAAAATGTCTCACGGTGAATAATGTTCCTTACTTAGAGAGAAGCATCTAGCCATAGAATATTACTGCCTGAAGATTTCTTGTCCAACCCCTATCAGCAAAAAAAGAAGTGAACATAAAGAAAGAATGACAAGTAAGATAAATATCTTACCTTCAATCTCTGATTCTGAGGTGCTGAACTTCCTTTGGGCTTTGACATTTCGCTGGATTTTATGCTTTCGTTGCTTCTGTTTTGATGACAGTTCTTCATCATCATTCAGCTCATCTTCAGAGTCATCTGCTTCAGTTTTGTTACTTTCAGCAATCTCTTCTTCTTCTTCTTCTTCTTGTTCCTGTTGCAATGAATTCTTTTTACTCTGAAGATCCGTCAATCCACTGAGAGCTTTATTTGCAGCTTTTTTAGGAGATGATCTCCGTAGACCATACTTCTTTTGCTCTGGGCTGTCCAAAATGTTATCGGAACTCTCTTTGCATGGAGATGGAACTAGATCAGGGTAGGTGTTGGAGAGAATGTCAATCCAACCTTTCTCTACGTTATATTTCTTTAAGTTTGGGATGACTGTTTTAAGAAAATGGTACTTCATCGACTGTGATGTATGACTAGTGACCTGCAATAAAAAAATTAGAAGAAAACTCATTAATAAGTAAATATGATGAGGTGGTTAATGCATGATGGTAGTCACTCTAGACTGAGAAAGATAGTTCTGCAATTTCTTGCTGAACAACCTGCACAAATGATTTGTTTATAGAGATCAAATGTTTGTGTGGTACATTAGCTCATTCCCGCCATCAGACTGACATTGCCTGAACAGGTGCATGGTGTACCACACACCAGGTGTCAAAGTGACTGTAGAGCAATGTGAGATTAAAGCGTTTTACTGAAGAACATAATGCACCACCTGGTCCAGGAATTGAAACCAAAATCTTGTAATTGTGAGTGTAACACTGTAATCACTAGGGCCATGAGCCCTTACACACATGCATATATATAGATGCATTCTTGTATATATGTATATATATATATATAT
>NC_068987.1:23415941-23416835 GCF_001194135.2 Octopus bimaculoides | reverse complement strand
GGCACATAAAAGACACCATTTCGAGCGTGGCCGTTTTCGTGCGGGTGACACGTAAAAGCACCCACTACACTCTCTGAGTGGTTGGCGTTAGGAAGGGCATCCAGCTGTAGAAACTCTGCCAAATTAGATTGGAGCCTGGTGTAGCCATCCGGTTGCACCAGTCCTCAGTCAAATCGTCCAACCCATGCTAGCATGGAAAGCGGACGTTAAACGATGATGATGATGATGATGATGATACATACTCAAAGTCCAAATAGTTACACACACACACACATGTTTATATGCAAATAAGTATATACCTGGTCATAGAGGGAACAAGGGTTTTGCATCCATAAAGTGCTTAGCCTAGTGAACGACTCGTCAGACTCTAATGGCGAATGCTATATAGCTCTTCAAACTTCAGAGGTAGAATTAAAAAAAAGCCTTTGTCATCAGAGTCTGATGAATTATCCACAAGGCTAAGCACTTTATGAATGCGAAACCATTGGTCACTCTATTACTAGACATATGCTTAAGTGGATATAAATACATTACTGCTCTATACTTTAGAGTGTGCTTCTTTTTAGGATATATGATACATCATCATCATCATCATCGTTTAACGTCCGCTTTCCATGCTAGCATGGGTTGGACGATTCGACTGAGGACTGGTGAAACCGGATGGCTACACCAGGCTCCAATCTAATTTGGCAGAGTTTCTACAGCTGGATGCCCTTCCTAACGCCAACCACAGAGAGTGTAGTGGGTGCTTTTACGTGTCACTCGCACGAGGGCCAGTCAGGCGGTACTGGCAACGGCCACGCTCAAAATGGTGTCTTTTATGTGCCACCTGCACAAGAGCCAGTCCAGGGGCACTGGCAACGATCTCGCTCGAAAATCCTATGAAGGCCAGTC
>NC_068987.1:23409087-23413936 GCF_001194135.2 Octopus bimaculoides | reverse complement strand
AGATAGAAACTTGTATACACACACACACACTCATATAAATAGGTATATGTGCAGATCATATTTGTTGTAGAGCTGCTACATGACAACTCATATTATATGGGAGAGGGTAGGAGAAATTGGGGTGAAGTGGGTAACCTATGTTTAAACACATGCAAGGTACAAAAATAGGTAGAATTGAGAAATTCCTTTTATTCTGAGACCCAAAGGTGTGTGTGAGGTTAAGACACTGAACAATTAAACTAAATGGTATTACATTGAGAATTTTGTTTTTTACCCTTTTAGTGGTACTATGATGCACTAGTAAGGTGTGGGCACATTGGCAGCAGCAAGACATAGCCTTTTGTTCATTGTTGATTCTTTAGATTAAGTCAACTGCTTTTTAAAAGTAGTGTTCTTTTATTAATGCCAATGCCAGGTGTATCCTGGTTTTACAGTAGGTGCACTGTGTCCAGATACTTCATAAGAGGCACCTAAAGACTGGATGGGCATCATCATCATTGTTTAATGTCCACTTTCCATGCTGGCATGGGTTGGATGGTTCGACTGAAAATTGGTAAACTGCACTAGGTTCTAATCTGACTTGGCAAGGTTTTTAAGGCTGGATGCCCTTCCTAATGCTAGTCACTCTGAGAGTGTATTTTATGCATTTTATGTCCCATAGACCTGACACCAGCATTAGCCATGACTACTGTCTCACTTGGCTTGATAGGTGAACACAAGCATGGTATATTGCCAAGGATCTTTGTCACCTGCCACAGACTCCATGAAGCCCAACACTCAAATGATGCTTTTTCTGTGCCAGTCAGATGGCACTGGCAATGGCCACAACTACGATTTCACTTGGTTCAACTCATAAGCATAGCATATCAATAATCAATAACTACTAACAGTTAACTGAATTGAGCCAATGAAGATTTAGTGCTTTGATCATGTGTGGGACACACAACAACATTGGTATATGGGATGTGAACTGTCAACTAGTCATCTAGGATTTATCAACTTAATAGGCTTTCCACTCTCTCTACTCTCTTAATATAAAGTCACTCTATCATAATTTCATTGATTACCCTAATCAGGAGTCCACATTACCTATCGGGTAGGCAATAAGAGAGGTTTGAGAATTTAATCTGGTTTTTATCTTGTTGTAAATCAGTATCCCATAAATATCATCAACTCTAACTTTTCTCAAGCAAGATAATATTTTTCCATGGCCAGATATTGTTTCTGCAGAATATTAGAAATGTATGGCACTGCTTGTATGACAGCAACACTCATTTACAGCAATCACATAATGTCAAGACAAGGAGACAAAAATATATACACATATATACATACAATAGGCTTCTTTTAGTTTCCATCTACTAAATCCACTCACAAGGCTTTGGTTGGCCTGAACACTACAGTAAATGACATTTGTCTAAGGTGCCATGCAGTAGAACTGAAATCAAAACCATATGGTTGAGAAGTGACAGTAAAATCCTGAATCAAATAAATTTCTGTCTTTTCTCATGCTGGCATGGTTAAAAAATGCCGCCAAACAAATGTGAGGAGAAAAGGGCTTACCTCTAATAATTCCATTCTTCTCCAGAGGGCAATGCCTTTAATCTCATCATATCTGTTTTCTGTCATGATATATTTCAGCATTTTGATGTCTTCAGCATGGGAGAATTTCTGCCGTTTCCTGAAGAACAGAACCAAAGGTAATGAAAAGTCTAGAAATTTTAGATTTGCGACAATATGGAAGTACAGTTAGTCAAAGAAATATAAAAGATGTCTTTCTGAATAAAAACCACACACATACCATCATTTTAATGTACACTTTGAATGAAAATAGTTGCATCAAGAAGTACTGAGCTCTAATTGTAGAGGGAATGAGTGGAAGGAGTAGGCCCAGGAAGACACGGGATGAAGTGGTGAGAAAGTATCTTCAGATGTTGGGCCTCACAGAAGGGATGACAGGGGACCAAGACTTCTTGCAGTTTGGTGTACTTGAGAAGACAAGTCAAGCTAAGTAAATATGCAGTTGTTCTTGCATACAGGTATGTCCCCTGCATTCCTCCCTTTTCAGCTGAGTGTTCCAAATCTTGCAAGCTTGTGGATGTCAATGCTATGTAAAAAGCACTTGTGCTGGTTTCACATAAAAGCATTGGTGCTGGTGCTGTGTAAAAGCACCCAGTTACACTCTGTAAAGTGGCTGGCATTAGGAAACAATGCCAAAACAAACATGGAGCCCGGGCAACTCTCTAGCTGGCCAGCTCCTGTCAAACTATGCTAGCATGGAAATCATCATCATCATCATCGTTTAACGTCCGCCTTCCATGCTAGCATGGGTTGGATGATTTGACTGGGGACTGGTGAAACCGGATGGCAACACCAGGCTCCAATCTGATTTGGCAGAGTTTCTACAGCTGGATGCCCTTCCTAACGCCAACCACTCAGAGTGTAGTGGGTGCTTTTACGTGTCACCCGCATGAAGGCCAGTCAGGTGGTACTGGCAACGGCCACGCTCAAAATGGTGTATTTAATGTGCCACCCACACAAGAGAGTCCAGGGGCACTGACAACGATCTCGGACGTTAAATGATGATGATAATGATTGGCAATGTTTGTAGGGGCTGGATGGAATTCATTGAGGTAGTTGATGTTCACAACAAATTAAAATGGAATTTTGATGAAAGGTTTTAATTTAGATCACTTTAAAACATGAAGTTGATATCAAAGAACCAGAAGCACTTTTATGTGTGCTGGTATCTATAATGAAGAATTTAGTAAAATAACTTTGTTGTTAGTAAGGTGGTGTTTGGAACATAAAATGAAATGATGGGAGGTTTTAATTAGATGACTTTAAAACAGGAACTAGGGGAGTGGGACCTCAGGTGGGTTGGTATCAAAAAGGTTAATTGACTAATTCCCCAGTTCCAAATTTCCTGCCTATGTTAGAACCAATCATTTGTACTCCCTATTTGCCAACACAAGCTTTCTCTAGTTTCTTTGAATTCTATTGCATACTTACTCTCTTTATAAGTTCATCATCATCGTTTAACATCCTCCTTCCATGCTGGCATGGATTGGACAGTTTGACAGGAGCTGGCCATGCAGAAGACAGAACCATACTTCTGTGTCTGTTCTGGCATGGTTTTTATGGCTAGATGTCCTTCCTAGCAACAACCACTTCACAGAATGGGCTGAGTGCTTTTTACGTGGCACTTGCACAGGTGAGGTCAGTTTGGGTATGGTTTTTACAGCTCAATGTCCTTCCAAATGCCAGTCATTTTACAGTGTGAACTGGATGCTTTTTAAGTGGCACCAGCACCCTGGTAGGGGTCACCAAGTAACTTGCAAGACCATAAAATGCGATTATTAAATTATTATATTTTAAGAAATTTTATACATTGATAATATATTATTTACTGAGTATTGTAATTAACGATGAAGGAATGATTAGAAACAAACCAACCAACGTTGCATGACATATCTACAATAAAAAACATCAGGGAGAATTACTTTGTTGTAACCCATCTCACATTCCACTACAAAATTAGAAAAAACATTTGACCCATCATCATGATCATTTCAATGTTTACTTTTTCATCCCTGCAAGGGTCAGATGAGATTCATTGTGGGAAAATTCCCAAGGCACTTTATTTAGGCGCAGGAGTGGCTGTGTGGTAAGTAGCTTGCTTACCAACCACATGGTTCCGGGTACATTCCCACTGCGTGGCACCTTGGGCAAGTGTCTTCTACTATAGCCTCAGGCCGACCAAAGCCTTGTGAGTGGATTTGGTAGACGGAAACTGAAAGAAGCCTGTTGTATATATGTATATATATGTGTGTATATGTTTGTGTGTCAGTGTTTGTCCCCCCAACATCGCTTGACAAGCGATGGTGGTGTGTTTATGTCCCCGTAACCTAACGGTTCGGCAAAAGTGACTGATAGAATAAGTACTAGGCTTACAAAGAATAAGTCCTGGGGTTGATTTGCTTGACTAAAGGCGGTGCTCCAGCATGGCCACAGTCAAATGACTGAAACAAGTAAAAGAGTAAGGTCAAATGATCTGTGAAATGAGGGATGGCAACAGGTAATATTTCCCTTAGTCCTTCAAACATGAATGATACGATGACTGGATATGTTTCCATGGAAAGCGAGTACAAGAGAGAACACAGATAAAGAATCAGGAAGTGGGTAAAAGTAAAAACTCCCTTCAGTCATGAATGACTATGGGAATGCAGCTAGAAAGTTAGCCTTCAAGGCACAAGTCCAAGCAAGGTTGTTTATGGAAGACCAGCAGTCGCCCATGCATACCAGCCTCCCCTCTTCACATCACCAATGTTATCCAAGGGAAAGGCAAACGTCAATGCAGCTTGGCATCAGTGATGCAGCAACTCATTTCTACAGCTGAGTGCACTGGAGCAACGTGAAATGAAGTGTCTTGATCAAGAACACAACACACAAGCTGGTCCAACTCACTACCACATGATTGTGAGCCTGACACTCTAACCACTGAGCCATATGCCTTCACAGGAAGTGGGTAGGTAAGTTCATTAGAGTGCAAGAGGAGAGAAGCAGATGGCTTGAGATGGGTGCAGAGGTGAATGTAGGGAATAAGGGCAAAGGGGTGATTGTAGTAGATATTTGATTGTCACATTATTATTTGGCCAACTTACTTTCTCTTTTGATCACTTTTCTTCGTTGTTGGATCAGAAACGTCCAAATCTGGACAGGAAATGTCTGAAATATCAAGGAGTTCTTCTTCTCTCTTCTTATTTAAACGAGAAGCTTTTTTGGTTCTTTGCATTTTGGAAGATTTTCGATTAACTGAAAATGAAAAATGAAAAAAAAAAAAAAAAAA
>NC_068987.1:23406830-23407930 GCF_001194135.2 Octopus bimaculoides | reverse complement strand
CCCCCCCCCCCCCCAGCTGTTGCCTACGGAATTAAGGGACATCATGTGTTGTTTACTGAATAAGGGGTTAGCAGCTGTTGTCTTCCGAGTTAAACATGATGGGAAAATCTGACAGAAAGCCACCATTCCAAGAAACAAGAACCCAAAGATGAGCAGTTTTGGTACAAGATTTCCATATTGGTGCAGGTATCTAAGTGAAATTACCAGCAAAAACAGAAAAAAATGTAAATACAAGATGAAAATTCTGTTAAGGAAATAAACAAAAAGAGAACAATATATTCGTAACTAGAAAAAACAAACAGTCGTCGCACGGTTACTTACAATCATTATTAATACAATAACGAAAGTTTTATTTAAAGCATAAAAGTCACAGAAGATGTAAAAATGAAGTAACTTACAATTTATTTCCGTCTGGTCTCAGAAGGGGACAAATAAAGGAAAATAAAGGTTAAACAATAATCACATTTGAAAATATTTAAATGAATAAAGAGAGAGTTAACAAGGGAGATAACTTTAAATAATAATGTTTGGAGAACGAGGATATCTTTTGTTATGGTTTTGTAAAATACCCTCGCCTCAAAAAAAAAAAAAATGGGGTGAAACTAAGTAATCGCCCTTCAATAAGTGAAACTTTTATTAAAAAAAAGAAGTAAAACACGATCTTGATAAGGATTTGGCATGATAAAATTAATATACTTTTATCGTTGTAAAAGTGATGTAAGCTCTACTATCGCCTTAGGTCTTTATACTTTGTAACTCCAAAGTATTTTAATCTTTCCACTTACAATAATAAATGTTTTCTAAATTCATTGCTTTCTTTACGTTTTCTCTTCGCCCTCTAGCGTCTTTCTATCTCTCTTTACTCTTTTACTCTTTTACTTGTTTCAGGCTTTTGACTGTGGCCATGCTGGAGCACCGCCTTTAGTCGAGCAAATCGACCCCAGGACTTATTCTTTGGAAGCCTAGTACTTATTCTATCAGGCTGTATTGCCGAACCGCTAAGTTACGGGGGACATAAACACACCAGCATCGGTTGTCAAGCAATGGTGGGGAGACAAACACAGACACACAAACACACATACATATATATATACATATAT
>NC_068987.1:23397931-23405842 GCF_001194135.2 Octopus bimaculoides | reverse complement strand
AAGTAATATTGAAGAAATACTTTTTGCCGTTTCGCCTCATATTGCCCTTCTTTGAGCAGACCAATGATCAAACCATTCCGACTGTGACCATTTCCTATGCTTTAGAAGTATAGACGACTGTGCGACCTTTTTTTCCCTGAATAGTAGGTAGTGGTTTGCGGGAGATTCGGTTTCTAATATCTCCTAGGCTGTGCAATAACTCAGAGGCTCGCTTTTGGGCTGATATGATTCGGTAATACGTCGGAGTTAATACTTAGTTACGGCCCTTTATGTTCCAAGTTCGATTACAATGTTCAACTTTACCAATTCATTTTTCTTCCAGCGTCGATAAATAAAAAAGAAAGTTCCCGTAAAGTCTGTAGATCATCGTTTTACTGAATTTAACTGGGGCAAATATTTACCACTAATAATCCACTGTCTTGTACTTGACTTAGAAACGATTATCATTTGGTGTAATGGTTAGCACGGCTATTGCATTATATTAGGCACTAGGTCCGATTCTGCGAGGCGATGTTTTAACTTCTTTAGGTACAGACATGGCTATGTTGTTAAGAAGTTCGCCTACCAAGAACGTGGTTTCGAGTTTAGTCCAGCTGCGTGACATCTTGGGCAAGTGTCTTCTACTCGGATCAACCAATGTCTTGTGAATGAATTTAATTGAGGGAAACTATAGAAACCTCCCAAATTTCTCTCGGAGACTCTGTTACCATTCTAGTATTGCAATCGATTCTTCTCTTTCTTTCTATCTCTTTCACTTCTGGAATTGTCTATGTTGCGATGTGAATAAGAAGATCCAGCCAGGTTCCTTATCTACCCTCTCTATGATGTATTGCACGAGGAGAAAGTTGCTGTGGATAGATATGTTCGTGATGGTGCATGTTTGTGCATCACCAATCATCGATGACAAACGCCAACCTCTTAGATAACACCTTGGCCAAAATTTTGAAATCCGCTTTTAAAAGGGGTAGTGTTGTTGCATCGTTGCTTAGAGGGACCTTTCCCATTTGATCGTATCTCCCAGTTTTGTGGCTAGCGTATTTTTGTTTCTTTTTATTTTCCCGTTTGTTATCGTTTGCCATTTAGTATCCTCTCCGTCACCTTCGCCACACATGTCTCCGTGGAAGGGCAAGTTTTGAGGAGGCTTGTGGTTTTGTTCTGTTGTTGCAGTTTCAGGGGTTTCTGTTGCCGTTGTTGCTCCTGCAGTCTGTGACAATGCGGCTCTTGATGGTGGTGTATTTTCTGTTGTTTTTGTTGCTTTTGCTTCCCTTGCTGTTGTTGCTGTAGGTGCTGTAGTCACTGTCGCAACTATTACTGCTGTTTTCGCAACTATTGGTTTTACTCTTGCTATCTTTGATGCTGTTTTTACTATTGTGACCGGTTTCACTGTAAGTGCTGCTACAGTTTTCGCTGTTGGTGTTGTTACTGTTGAGTTGTTGGTGACGGCAGAAATGATGGTCGTTCGTTTTTCCTTTTGCTATGGACAGAAAGCTTTGAGATGTTTTGTCTCTTCACATAAATGACATCTCAGCTTTCTATTCTCAACAGTTACGTATAATTTTGTAACGTCTGGCAGATTGATGAAGTTTGTGATGGATTCCATGCTTTGGTGATCCATTTGGATAATAGCTCTATCCTTTGGCCCAACCAATTTTGTTTCTGCAGTCTTTAGACCAGCAGAAATTGGTTTTGTTCTCTATGTCAAAAAGACAACTGCTGCCAACCAGCTGTTTATTTCTGGCGGCATGTTGAATATCATAATTTTAACTACTCTGCAGCAAAGGTAGGTTGATATGAGAACCAGTTCGTCACTCCTAAGGGTTGCTATTGAGTGCTTCTTGACTTCATCCCCTATAGGGAATCTCACCTCTACTGTGCTGTAATTTTCCCCTCTGGTGACGTATGTTTTCCTATCCCAGATTGGTCTGAGGTACTTTCAATCTATTGCTGTGTCGCGTGTTGTATTCCTACTTTTTGTTGCTAAGGTTTTATATACCACAATTCTGAGGCTGGTTCGATGCCGGCTGGATTCCAGGATATTGATCGCAACGCTGCTTTCAGGCCTCGTAAGAATGTTTTTCGCCTTTTTAATTCTTTCAAAGATAAAATTTCTTCTTTTTGGCAGGCCATGGTCAGCGAACCGGCCAACGCTAGATTTGGAAGGTGTCGTGTTTTCAGTTTACTGTGATGGCATTAATGGTGGTGACGGAGATAGAACGTGTGGGTGCATTGAAAGGATAATTGGATGTTTTGTTTTTGTTGAGCATGTCCCTTAGTGGCTGATAATATGTGTATCTCTAATAATAATAATAATAATAATAATAATAATAATAATAATAGATTTATCTGCAATTAAAAAACTCTCCTACTCATACACTATGTGAGAATCTGTAACCACTGTGGGTCTAATTTATGTCTTCTTAATATAAAAGCTGAATATTCTCTGCTATTGACTGGAAGTAGTCGACAAACCGCGAAACGGTCAGGCAGGAGACTCATAGTTTTCCCACATTTGATAGGATAAAGATCGTGTCAGAGTCATACAGATTCGTAGTGCCAGTTTCCCGAGTTCTGTGGCGTATATATTCCCCACCTGGACAGGATGCGAAATTTTTTCTCGCGAGAGTTCCGGATCCCAGTAATGAACTCATTTGCATACAGCCAATCGGAGCTCGCCTTGACCTTGTTGTCAAGTTAACAAAGGTTGGCATTGAAAATGGCGACCTCCGATTGCCATGTGAATCTTGTATTCAACAACACAAAAGATGAATCTCATTGTGCTGATCGTGACGACGACTGCATGGAGTCGAACGATCAGAAAAATGAAAATGACAGAGCTGACAGTGAGGATATGGAGATTCCAGATAGTGAACACGACGATGTGACAAATCCACGGCTAGAAAGTTAACACTTGCAACGCTCTCTTCAAAACTAATTTGATACACGCGGTTGTACATCAAAATTAAGTGCTGAGGATGGAAGTGACCCAATAATCAATGGGCTAAACAAAGCTTTTCTTGCTTTACAACAAAGTTATGTTCAAGACAAAGAATTCCTTAGTGGAAAATATTCACCAAGCAACTTCTGGAACTAACTTCTGGAACAAGATACTACGTTAGCTTCCGTGCTTCATTTCATCCGCGTGTTTTGTTTTAATTTTTCTGTGTGTTAGTGCATTACATATTTTTCTGTGTGTTGGTATTTTCACGTATTTTTAATTTCATATATTTTTGGGACTCATTGGCTCAGCTGGATTTATGATTTCACTAGGTTAATTCTGTTCATAAAATTTTGAATTAGGAGTATTTCTTAAACCGTTAGCTTCACATTTCAACAGCTTAACTGAAATTTAGCCCACGTAACAGGAACTGAGAGGGATATCGTGGGAAATTTCTGTCTCGCTATTGGCTAAAAATATACAGTTTTTTCGAGTTTTAAACCTCTGTAACTTTTTTCTCCAATTTTTTTCTCCGCAACATCAAACCTTCAAAGCAATGAGACTGGAATGCTACATTATTATAACCTATTTTCAGATTTTTCACTGTCTTTTAAAAAATGCATATTTTGCAAACGAAAAAACTAGATCCCTCATTTTTGCCAACTGAGTAGACTTGAGCAATGTAAAATGAAGTGTTTTGCTTAAGAACACAACACGTCGCCCGCTCCAATAATCGAAACCTCAATCTTACGATCATGAGTTCCACACCCTAACCACTAAACCACGCGCCTCCACTTTCCCAATACGAAAAGCATAGAAAGATTGTGTTTACATTTTCATTTCAATCACAACTAGGCATTCTTATATTTAAATTTTTTTCGGTCCTTGTGATTCATGCAGAGCTGTGCATTAACTAGATATTGCTAAATTATGACGAACCATCAAAAATACAAATATGTAAACCAAGTTCACTACCTCGACGATTGCCTCATGTATGACTGCATTACTCAGTGGTTGAACGGTTTATGCTACTGAGTGAGAAAGGAGACTGTATACTACTTATATGGGGGACTGGTCAACAAACTGAGAAACTGTTCGTCAGAAGACTCCATCCTTGTTTTTTTCGCACATCAAAAGTAAAGGAGTGTGTATATATTATTATTTCTCCTACTGCTAGTACACACACACACATTGTATGTATGTATGTATACATATAAACGCTTGTGTTAGAATGGGGGTAGCTGATGAAGGAATGTGTTCTCTATGTGGCCTGTGTGTGTTCTGTACACTGGTTATTATTATTTTTGTGTCTACGTTTTGTTTGCAATGTCCTGTACCCAGATATGCACCTATATATACAGGTAGACGTAGGTATGCACATACCTGTACGTATATATGCATATACTCATTTATTATTTGTTTTATATATATATAAGTTATGAGGTGTAATGGTGTCAAGAAGACCCAAAGGAGTTAGGTAATGCTGAGTAAGTGCTATGGATAGACTATAGTTAAGCTCCAGGTTCGGTGATTATGCGAATGAGGAGTCCAACGTAGGTCATATATCAGCATGTGTATATATAAAAATTTTCAGAATGAGATAAAAATCCAAGGCTGTGAAAGATTTTAGAACATTTATAAATAGAAGGTCTTACAGCTGTTTCCGGGATATTTTATATATCCTTTCATCGGAGACGGAGTGAGAAAATGGTTATGCAATAGTTATTATAGATAAGATATGAAATAGAGAGTGAAGTGGAGGAATGAAAATAGATATGAGATATGTAGGGATATTCCATTTGTAGAGCCATAATTTAGGCATAATGGTATACATATAAGATTCCAGTTCCTTATGAGTAAATTCCAATTGTATTTAATATATATATATATATATATATGTGTGTGTGTGTGTGTGTGTGTGTGTGTGTGTACACACATCATGTGTACATACATTTATATATATAGCTGTGTGTACGCAAAAATGGAAATATGTGTTTGTGCGTGTGCGTGTTTATTCACGTATATTTGTGTGTGTATGTGTGTGTGTGTGTGTGAATACAGTCATACATATATATTTGTATACCTACATATCTATCTGTCTATCTATCTATCTATCTATCTATCTATCTATCTATCTATCTATCTATCTATCTATCTATCTGTCTATCTGTCTGTCTGTCTGTCTGTCTATCAATCTATCCACACACACACACACACACAAACACGCACTCACACACGCGCGCATATGCATATATACAATTACAGGTAAGTACGTACTCGAAAGCTGTTGAACTATAATCAAAAGTAAAGATAGGAAAAAAAAACAAAACAAAATGTAAGCAAAATACCCAATAAACAAACAATAAAACAGGAAGGCATTGAGTTGTTACTGTGGTCAACAGCCGAGAAAGAGGAAGAGAGACAGAGCAAGCGAGAGTGAGAGAGAGAGAGAGTGAGAGAAAGAGAGAGGCGAGGTGATAGACTCTCATACACATTTCATACCATGTGAACTGAACAATGCCATCCACTTTTTTTAAGACTGTTTACCCTAATTACCGACTTCACAGCGTTTTGAGCCAGTTAGCTTTGGTTAAGTGTCGTCTGCTTGAGAAAATTGATGTATTTATATGCACTCATACGTACGCACACACATGTACGTACATACACACACACACACACACACACTTACTCTGACATACATATACTTAAATTTGTACAGTTAAAAAGATAAGTGTTTCTCGAATAAATAACAGCAGTTGTTTCTTAGAAACTCTTCTGCACAATTTATTTACATACATATACACACAGATAGTTACATACACATATATATATATAAGTATTAAGACACATAGGCATATACGCATATGTAACATACGTTCATACATACACATGCATAAACAGACTTATGTTGTATTCCCATGCACTAAAAATATTAATTTACACAAACATATACAGTTAAACAACATTTTAAAAAATTAGAAACATCGATACTCTATAATTTATAAACCATGCTTGTAAACACTGGATAAGCATAAGCATGTGAAGGCGCAATGGCCTAGTGCTTAGGGCAGCGGACTCACGTTCATAGGATCGCGGTTTCGATTCCCAGACCGGGCGTTGTGAGTGTTTATTGAGCGAAAACATCTAAAGCTCCACGAGGCTCCGCCAGGGGATGGTGGCGAACCCTGCTGTACTCTTTCACCACGACTTTGTCTCACTCTTCCTTCCTGTTTCTGTTGTACCTGTAATTCAAAAGGGCCAGCCTTGTCACACTGTGTCACGCTGAATATCCCCGAGAACTACGTTAAGGGTACACGTGTCTGTGGAGTGCTCAGCCACTTGCACGTTAATTTCACGAGCAGGTTGTTCCGTTGATCGGATCAACTGGAACCCTCGACGTCGTAAGCGACGGAGTGCCAACAACAAGCATAAGCATAACAATGTGGACGCATGCAGTTATGGCCGTCACACATGAGCGAATTTGACTTAGTAATAAGTACCATACTTTCGCTAGTTGTTTTAGACGCTTATTTAATCGTGAGCAGACATAGACAACCTCTTGATTCTCCAGCGCTCGATTCCTTGCTGATCATCGAGAATGTGACAATCGGAAGATAGAGAGAGAGAGAGGTACTAGCACTAAAGCTGGTACTTATTTTCAATTGACTAGACTGGAGTAACTTGAAATGAAATGTCTTGCCCAAAGACAAGTCACAACACAACGCCTGGTCCAAGAATCGAACCCACGATCTTGTGACCATGACGCCAATACTCTTACCGCAAGGCCAAGCGCCTATAAACGTTTAATAACTCCTAAAATATCAAGTAAATATACCACTGAGATGGATAAAAATTGTGGACATAATCACGTACGGGGGTTGAACTACATGTCTGTCGTAGACAGGGCAAATGCCAATCTAAACAAGCTGAAACCTAGAGCTACAAAATCTAGAGGGCTGTTGAATTTATTTGTAGACTTGCCAGGCTGAAGTCTGAGCTTCATAATCTCGGAGGCTTTCGGCTGAGTTGTATAATATTTTTGACACTATCAAAGGCGTTTTGGGAGGGACATCACTTGTGGAATGGTCTAGGGCCTCGCTTCATCTTCATCCAGCCTTGGATAACATGCATAGCTTGGTTATCCAGGCACGTAGTCATGGGTGGAAGGGGGGTGGCTATGAGGTGCTTAGCACCCTTAGTTAGAATCTCAGCCCCACCCAGTATGAGAATTTGTTTTATCCACTTTTGAAATAATACATTGTCGCCGCCTTCTTTTTTCTCATAAGCAATATCTGAAGTCGTTAAAGATGCAATAAATTGAATTTCTTTTGATTTAGTAGTTAGTGATACGAAAACGTGGGTAAATTAGAGCTGGTCAAAGTGTTTGTTGTAGCTGTAATTGTTGTCACAGAATTGGCTGCTGACCCGGTCATCAACGGTGGGTTGAATTAAGGAGTGGCTGACGCTGGGTCAGTTGTTGTTTTTGTTGTTGTTGTGATGGTGGTGGTGCTCGTGGTGGCGACGGCGGTGCTGATGATTGTCCTTGTTGCTGTTGAAAAGTATGTGAAGAATTATTGCTGTAGTTAAAGATTTATGGTAGTAAACGCATCACTACACACGTATCTATATGAACAGAGACGGACATTAAAAAGTCATATTATTTCTACTAATCAGAGAGGATTATTATTCGCGAAAAAGGAAAGAAAATTTTTGAAATTTCCCAAAATATACATTCAGAAAGTATTTTTCAAGTGAGCACTTTCACTGAATAATTTTTCTTACTCCTTGGTCGAGAACCGGGGAGTTTGACTGGGGCGGTACGTCTGTCAAAGGGCAACGCAGGTGTCCCAAGGCGAGCTCAGCGTGGACGGAAACCACACGTCGAGCAAAAAGGCAAAAGCTCGCTCGATCTCGATTTTCAGAACGAAAAAAGAAAAACAACCGTAAAATATAAGCATGGGGCTTTTGTCCACTTT
>NC_068987.1:23396136-23397466 GCF_001194135.2 Octopus bimaculoides | reverse complement strand
TTTGAATAAAGTTTTTACGGGTCAAAAAAGCGATCGGCTACGCGAATACTTGACCTGGTAGAAATAGCAGTCAAATTTACCCCAAAGCACACCTTGCTTCTAGTGTGCCAAGAAGAAGACGGATGGTCACGGTTGAAGTGCCTTGGGTCGTGACTACTCAATCAGGGTTAACCCGGAGTTAATTACCAACAACGAAAACAACATATTAATAAAGAACTTGCCTTGTTTAAACATTTATTAAAGCCGAATAGAAAATAATTCGAGTCTAAAATATCACTCATTTTACAACTCCATTTATTTTAAAAGGAGACAAACAAGTCTGTGTTTAGTGTGCATCTGATTCCATTTGGTAATGTAATTAGAAAAAAAGAATAACAACAAATAAAACAACAGAACAACAAAACTCATTTAACCCAATATTAACCAATGAGTAAAAAAGAAATTCTTCAATTGCACATATATAGTCAATATGTGAAAGTATTTTGCACTACTGACAGTTGTGGTCACTAACATCACACAGAAATCACGACTGTGTATGATCGTCTGTATGTCATAGTTACCGATATCTTACAGAAATCACGATTGTGTGTCTATGTGTGCCATAGAATCATAAATATATGACAGAAGTTATGAAAGTGCATGTATGTTAGAAATCATGATAGTCTATGTGTATTATAGAGTCATAAATATATGACAGAAATTATGACAGTATATGTGTCATAATCGTAAACATATGACAGAAGTTATGAAAGTGTATGTACGTTAGAAACTATGATAGTCTATGTGTATTATAGAGTCATAAATATATGACAAATTATGACAGTATATGTATGTCATAATCATAAACATATGACAGAAATTATAAAAGTGTGTGTGCGTCAGGAATTATGATAGTATATATACGTCTATGTATGTCATAATTTCATAGATATATGAAAGAAATTATAATAATGTATATACGTAGAAATTACGGTTGATGTACAAGTGTAATGGAGATATATTTTCTCTAAAGATTATTTCGACGCATGTAAATAATTGTTTGATTTTCGGCCCACGACCGAGATTACATCGACCCTTGTACTAGACTGGTACTTTATTTTATCGACTCCGGAAGGATGAAAGGCAAAGTCGACCTCAGTAGGAATGGAACTCAGAATGTAAAAACAAAAAAAACAAAAACAAAAAAAAAGAAAGAAAAATCAGGAACAAATACTGCGAAGTATTTTGTCCGACATTCAAACGATTCTCCCAATCCACCACTGTAATGTATTGATTTCAAATTTTGGTACAAGGCCAGCAATTTCGAGGTAGGGGATAAGTCGATTACATC
>NC_068987.1:23391096-23394028 GCF_001194135.2 Octopus bimaculoides | reverse complement strand
TTCAGCATGGCCGCAGTCAAATGACTGAAACAAGTAAAAAAGTAAAGAGTATATATACATATGTATACATGCATACACATGCATACATACATATATATTGTATATATATTCATACATGCATATATGTGTGTGTGTGTGTGTGTGTGTATGCATGCAAAAAGGTATGTAGGCACGTGCGTGTTTAAGTTTATGTATATACACACGTACGTACGGATGTATGTAAGTATGTATGTATGCATGTATACATGTATGAATGTAACGTATGTATTAATGCATGTATTTATGTAAGAAGTTGGTGCTCCAGCATGACTGTATTACACTAACAGAAGGCAATAAAATAAAAGACTAAAGAAAAAAAATTTGAAAAAATGAATAAAACCTACGCATGCACACTCAAGCACACTGCGCTGCGTCTCAAGACGGATAGGTATTTGGCACTCCGTCGCTTACGGCGTCGAGGGTTCCAGTTGATCCGATCAACGGAACAGCCTGCTCGTGAAATTAACGTGCAAGTGGCTGAGCACTCCACAGACACGTGTACCTTTAACATAGTTCTCGGGGATAATCAGCGTGACACAGTGTGACAAGGTTGACCCTTTGAATTACAGGCACAACAGAAACAGGAAGTAAGAGCGAGAGAAAGTTGTGGTGGAAGAGTACAGCAGGGTTCACCACCATCCCCTGGCGGAGCCTCGTGGAGCTTTAGGTGTTTTCGCTCAATAAACACTCACAACGCCCGGTTTGGGAATCGAAACCGCGATCCTATGAACGCGAGTCCGCTGCCCTAACCACTGGGCCATTGCGCCTCCACAAGACGGATAGGAGATATAACCCAATGTACAGTACGCACATCACCAGATTATTTCAGTTTAGTCCGGCTCAATCAACCGATTCCACTCCAGTCCAGTCGAATCCAGTCTAGCTATGTCCTTGAAAACGATAAATCACTTTCCTTCTCAAACCCACCATTAGAGACCGTCTGCTTAACTGTCCAACTATCCAGCGGCCACCCACAGAGCTTGTCTTACAGAAGAGACTTTTACGTTTGTTCAGTGACCAGATCACGTGACGTCAGTTAATGAATGAAGGAGGAATATCTATTAATTAATTCTCAAGTAATTGAGTCAGAGTTGGACGGAAATGTCTAAGAACATTTAATTCAATGGAGTTTGATTGGCAACGGCAGAACTATCTAACAAGGACCGTTGCCAAATACCCCCACACTACTCGACGCAGTGGTAGTAGTAGTAGTAGTAGCAGCAGCAATAACAGTGGTAGTAGCAATAATAATAGCAGCAGCAGCAGCAGCAGTAGCAGTAGTAGTAGTAGTAGTAGTAGTAGTAAATCTATGGATCATTGATTAGGAGTTAGCAAATTCAATACCCAATATACACTTTCAGCTTCATACCTATTATTATTAGAGCAACAGGATGCGTACCAACTCGTCTGGAGCAAAGTATGGCTGAACTTGGGTTCTTGAGGAGAGAATACAAATCCTTAATTCAAATGTTATAAATGAACACAATATCTGGGACGATAAAAATCTGAAAGGCCTTAAGATTTAAAGGATGATGTTTAAACCAAGATACTTTTCTTCATAACCTTGCTTCCATGTAGATGGCCTGTCATAGTTACTCTAAAATTGAAAAGAGAAAGAGAAGAACAATGCATATTTACATGCACGCATACATACATACATACATGTTGTTGGCACTCCGTCGCTTACGACGTCGAGGGTTCCAGTTGAATCTATTAACGGAACAGCCTGCTCGTGAAATTAACGTGCAGGTGGCTGAGCACTCCACAGACACGTGTACCCTCAACGTAGTTCTCAGGGGTATTCAGCGTGACACAGTGTGACAAGGCCGACCCTTTGAATTACAGGCACAACAGAAGCAGGAAGTAAGAGTGAGAGAAAGTTGTGGTGAAAGAGTACAGCAGGGTTCGCCACCACCCCCTGCCGGAGCCTCGTAGAGCTTTAGGTGTTTTCGCTCAATAAACACTCACAATGCCCGGTTTGGGAATCGAAACCGCAATCTTATGACCGCCAGTCCGCTGCCCTAACCACTGGGCCATTGCGCCTCCACACATACATACATACATACATACATACATACATACATACAATCTTTGTCAAAAATATTGGAAAAGGGGAAATATCTATGGAGAACTAGGGAAAAATTTACAGCTCTTATACCTAGTTTATGGTTTTTTTCTCCATTTGTACCTATTGCCAAGGTTATGTATCCATAAAATTAAATGATAGCATAAAATGCCGAGGTTCTCCAAGAACAAACGAAGTAAATTGGTCCATATTCAAATACAACCGATTGGAGGCATAAGTGAAAATTTATAAAGCATTCCAGGGATTCTCCATTTGAGGTGCCTGGCAAAAACGCGCCTATACTAAATGCAATAACAGGCATACACACACATGAAAACAGAAATGAAGTCTACATGCACACCTCATTCATAGGTGCAGGGTTTATCGCACACAAACACACGCGCACACGCACACACACACACATATAGACTAACCACTAAACACAAAGAGTTGTTTAGACTTAAATAAAAGAACCTTTCACTGTGTTAGCGATTGGTTTGAATTCTGCAAAAGAAAAGGAACATCATTCAAATACAGGCATGCATACGTATATAAATGCATACATACATGCATCAATACAAGCATGCATATATTTAAACATACATACATACATACATATATTAATATATATATATATAAATATACACACACGCACACGCACACACACATATATATATATATATATATATACATAGTTTTATATATATATATACACACACCTGTGTATATGTTTAAGCATGTACGTATATATATATATGTGTGTATGTGTGTGTGTATATATATATACATATGTATATATATATATATATATATATATATATATATATA
>NC_068987.1:23388731-23390692 GCF_001194135.2 Octopus bimaculoides | reverse complement strand
ACACACACACACACACACACACATATATATATGTCTGATGCAACGTCATATTTTTCACTCTTCCAATCTCTTCTTTCCCTCTTTTTTTCCTTCTTTTACGAAGATCAAAAGTCCGAAACGTCGACATACTTTCTTTTTACTTTCCCTTTCCCCGCACATCGGCCTTGAGGGTTCGGTCACTGTAATTTTTCGCTTGTTTGTTTGTTTATAGCGCCATATTCGCTGCGTCTATTCGTCACCTTGACATTAAACAACACACTACTGAAGCTGCTTGTAGTTTTATTATCTTGTGCAGTATCATGTCGGATTATCACTGAACATAATATGTTATATATATATATATATATATATATACATATGTGTGCGTGTGTGTGCATGTGTCTACGGTATTACATCGTAACCTTTTCGTTAATTGCTCGGCGTTGTACACTAACTACTTCATTGATTTATAGATAATTCTAGGGCTGTCCTTGGACTGATTCCTCTTAAGCTGTCCTCTTAGCTAGTATATTGTATTGTTTATGTTTGCAAACAATTACTCTCTAGCTCAGCCTCTCTGTCTGCTTGTCTGCCTGCCTGTTTATTGCTCTGTCTTTCTGCCCGTATATCGGTTTGTGCGTGTGTGTTTGTGTTTTCAAGTTTGTCGTCGTACATCAAAACAAGTTTTTTTTATGTTAATATTCTGAATGAAGCATTGAACAGCGGATTGAGAGAATCATTGGAGCGTAAGAAAAAAAAATTAAAACCTCGCAGTGTGTTACGGATCATTGCGTTGTGGGTTCTAATCACGCCGATGACAACTTTCCAGTGTTATCTCAGCGGGTGTTGATAAAATATCATAGCAAACAAGTACCATTGTCGATTATAGTCCACGGTGAACTTCACCGTAAATTTGAGACATTGTGTTAATGAAAGTTATCAATACTTTTAATGAACTATTATCTGGTGGATTAGCGTCATTGACAGTAATCTGTAGAGAATCGGATTTTCTGAGAATTAATCAAACAAGGGTGATCTTTTTTGATACGGAGTCAGAACACAAACTGGAGGGTTCATAAGTTCGTATTTCGTCACCGGCTATAAAATGTTATTTTTATAAATATACCAACACCGGTTGTCAAGCGGTGATATGGGACAAACACTGACACAAAGACGCACATAGATATTGATATATACGACTAACTACTTTCAAATTCCGTTTACCAAATCCACTTTGGGCGGTCCGAATCTATAGTAGAAGACATTTACCCAAAAGTACCATGCAGTGGGACTGAACGCGGAACCAGGTGGTTGAAAAGCAAGCTTCTTACCAAACATCCACGCCTGCGCCTATATAAAAAAAGTTTCCCTCGATGAGAGTCAACGTGTTTTATCACTAATGTGGTAAAAATCTTGTCCCAGTGCGTCCATAAGAACAGTGTCCTCTGTTCTTGGATAGCCGTGTGGGTAATTTGTGATTTGAATGGAATTTTTGTTGCAAGCGCCTGGATGCTATAGGGAAAATATATAAGGTGTTGCTTCTGGTTTTTGCTTTGTGAATTTAAATCCCGACAAGTTTTACTTTGCCTTTTCACCATTTTGGGATCGATAGAATAAAGTACTAGGATCAATTATATTGAATAACCCCTCATCCTAAAATTTGGGAAACTCTGGGCGCCGATGAAAACCAACTGTCTGGTTTGTTCCAGGGGACTTTCGGGCCGGTTCCTATGGATAATTTCCAGAAATTCTTGGCCTGGCAGTACTACCGGCATTGGTAGGTTGAGGATACGGGTTGTTGGTTCGAGATAAACTTCGAATATAAAAAATTTTCTCTGTTCTATAAGACAAAATATACAAGTATACGAAGTTTTAAAGTGTTTCGGTAGAAAACACACTAAATAAAAACTAAATAAAAAATGGTGTCCGCCAAATCAGAAAGATCCTTATTATTATTATTATTATTATTATTATTATTATTA
>NC_068987.1:23385698-23386740 GCF_001194135.2 Octopus bimaculoides | reverse complement strand
ATATATATATATATATATATATATATATATATATATATAGCAACGTGAAATAAAGTCTCTAGCTCAAGAACACAAAAAATAAGTGTCTTGCTCAAGGACACAATATAGTGCTCCATTGAGTGAGAGATAAATATTTCTGCTTGAGAATATTTATGTAACCAGTAACTCGATTTTAAATACTGTGCTTATTGGTTTCAAATTTTGGCACAAGGTCAGTAATTTCGGAGGAGTAGTAAGTCGATTACACCGTCTCCAGTGATAAACTAGTATTTATTCTTTTTAAACAATATTGTTAACCTGGTGTGCTAACAAAGAGCTTATAAAGTGATTTTCCCAGATTGATAATCCCTCACTAATAACTTTGTTATATATATATATATATATGTGTGTGTGTGTGTGTAACACGAAGATGGAAAAAAAAACAAGCTTTAATTGCAAGTTAACACGAAGATGGAAAAAAGAACAGGCTTTAATTACATCATTTGTTTCTGCGCCTGACACCAGCTATAAGTTGCCGAGATTTTCTTCATATTTCATTACATAAAATTACTTTGTAAAATAATTACATAAATAAATGATTCAGAAACAGTTGTGTGTCGGAGCTTCCTCATGTAGAATGCACTTAGGCATTGCCGGACCCCTTTGAGTTTCCTCTCTTTTATATGCTATGCATTAACCGTATCTTTCTTCATCATGCAGTTCAAAGATACAATGCCACACATATATTGTTATAAACAAAACCCAAAAATAAAAATAAAAATAGCGAGACCTACAAAAAAAGGAAAATATAAAATAAACATACATATATACATATAAATATATGCATGCCCTAACTCTTCGAAACGCCAGTGTTTTAATGGTGGCAGCTGATGAAGGATATGTTCTCTATGTGGCCTGCTTGTTTTTTGTACCTTGTTTATCATTTTTTCCATGTTTTTTTGCAACGTCATGTACCCAGATATGTATCTATATGTACATATAGATGAAGGTATGTATATACATGTACATATATATGCATATACTCATATATTGTTTATATATA
>NC_068987.1:23382327-23385416 GCF_001194135.2 Octopus bimaculoides | reverse complement strand
CCTAAAAGAATGAATCGATTTCATTACGCAACATTTCAATAAGGGAAAGCAATAGAAAAATCCAGATAAGTCACAAGTATTTACTCACAATCAACTTTTATTTTCTGTCTTACAAGTGTTCAATGTGGCCGCTACCTGCAGCACGGGCAACATCAATGCGAGAAGAGAATTCCTACCAGACGCGCATCTACTTGGCCTGCGAGATCCCCAGACTTCACCGTGTCTGATTTTTCCTTGTGGGGATAGTGTAAACGATCATGTTTATGTTCCACCGCTACCCACTAACCTCGATGACAAACATCGAATAACAACAGTGATCATCTCAGTGGATCGTGATATGCTGATACGCGTCTGGGAGGAATTCTCTTATCGCATTGATGTTGCCCGTGCTGCAGGTGGTGGTCACATTGAACACTTGTAAGACAAGAAATAAAAGTTGATTGTGAATAAATACTTGTGACTTAGCTGTAGTTTTCTATTGCTTTTCCTTATTAAAATATTGCGTAATGAAATCGGTTCATTCTTTTTGAATAACCCTGTATATTTTATATATTCTTACCTTGGAGGGTTACACATATTATATCATACTTTGATACCGTATTAACTGTGTTCTGCACTGAGAGGCCACTGATACTAATTAATGTACGTTATGCAAATTAATAGCTCAGTTTCTCCGAAACTCCTAGATTAGGTGTGTATATAAACAGAATGGCTATAATTTCTCTGGAATTGGTCAAGTTATATTATCACCTTTGATAAGAATCCAATAAGTGTCGAAAATCGATTGAGGATTTTTGTAATTTTTTCAATTTGCAGAGAAATAGCTAAGATCAACATTTTTGTCTGTCTACTACGTATGCATTCTATCTATCTATCTATCTATCTATCTATCTATCTATCTATCTATCTATCTATCTATCTATCTATCTATCTATCTATCTATCTATTTGTCTGTCTGTCTATGTATAATACTTTAGACAGTCAATGTAATATATACATTTCAATGAAAATATGACAGCCATAAACCTCACGACTGAAAATATGACATCGGTCAAACAAGTACGCTACTTTCTCTTACAACAAGCGCACCAGTAATTTTATAGTACCTTGGGAAGGTCATTGTGTTAATAATGAAAACATGCACTGGGTCTATTTCACCTCCTTATTATCACCATTTAACCAATCAACTAACTGATTATTTGATCACTCGGTCAATCAATCAATCAGTCATTTAGGTTCGTCAGAGTCCTTTCGACACCATTCGGGACATGGTCCTTGCTATTCCAGGTTTGTTTGTTACGTAGTTTTCAGTGAAGGCACGTTATTAATGAGGCAACGGACGGCGTTGAAAGAACTCCAATGAGACTAGCTATTAGTTAAATGGATAAATGATTAGTTAGTTGACTGATTATAACAAGAGAAGTGAGATTGAACCAGTGCATGTGTTGATTGTTAGTATAATGAACCTCCCAAAGACAAAATGCACCAACACTAATTTTGTTTCACCAAGTAATAAAAAGAAAGAACGTATCACAGACTCAGACCGCCCAACTGTTCCTATCTTCAAGCTGTTATTTATAGTCAGGGTGGTTTTGGAATATTTGAGATTTGAGTCTTGGTCACCGATACGATACGATGTCTGTTACCGAACATTACTCGCCATATTATCACATCAAGAGAACTGATTAATGGCCTTTCACAAGATTAATAACATCGTAAAAATTTCAAAATTATATCAGAATTATAATCCCCATCTGTGTTTCATACTAAATGTATATGCACTATTGAAAAGCGTGATGCTATGGTTTTTGTCTAAAAGAAAATCACCTCATAGGCATGTGTGAAAAGAAATATTTATCAGAGCGAGGCGAACATGGTCCCTGTTGTAACTGACTCACGAGAACGTCGGACAGGTTTCGACTGTCTTGGACTTTGTCAATGATTTGTACTCGGTCGTCAAATGCCTAGACGAAATTTATACCCTCCAATGTAAAGAGAACAATGAACAATATTTTCAATTACTTTGCAGAAAGATTGTTGAGCTGAATAAAACTCGGTGAATGCAACTGAAACAGCATTAAATTAAAATGGCTATCTGTGTACCATATCTAACAGTCATGAAAGGTACAATGCTGTGGTTTTTGCATTAGAGAAAATAACTTCTTCGTAACTGTCTTAATAACACAGAATATATCGGAGCGAGGTAAACATTGTCCCAACAGGCGCATTTCGGCTTTCTTGGGCCTTATCAAAGATTAATATATTCCAGTATTTTCTTCCTAGCTTGGACATTTCTTTCCGAAGAAAATAAATAACTGTTCGCCGTATGATGTAAACAGCCTACCACCGGAGGGTAGTGGTGGTGGTGTAGGTGAAATGAAAGAAAAGTTGGATGTAAGTAAAATTCATCTCAGAAATATGAATTTGAACTTAAACTTGAAATGGCAAAAAACCCCAAAAAAAACAAAAAAACCCTCATCATTTTGACAACGAGTGCAAAGCAAGTAACATCAATGAAAACAACAATTTAAAAAATATATATACATTCAGTACAATGCTTGAAAACCTCAAACTGACGGCATATTTCCAAAGGCAGACGATAGTTGATATTTTGTTGTCTTCTTTTCTTTACGTTGAATATTTATATATTTTCCTACTTATTGTTGTATTGTTACGTTGGGGTGACTGTTAGGAAGTTAAGCTAATTAACAGTCGTGAACTTTAATTGTACTAGAGAGGCTGTCAGCTTAACAAAGTTCTGTATTTCTTTTGATCTGTATTAAATAGATTGGAAAGTTTCCAACAAGCAAACAAATAAACGACTGAATTAAATAAATAAATAAATAAACTAATAAAACAAGTAAACTGGAATAGAATAGATCAATTTTGTTTGTATGAAACATGTCATGGCTGCCTTGGTTGGCTTAAGTTCAGGGTTGTCGTCAATGACAATTGCAGCAACTAGCACTTGAAAAATAATTATTGGTTTTACACTGTGCCACAAACAGAACATTGTAATAGTCACCGCCGCCCTCACCACCACCACCACCACCACCACCACCACCACCACCGTCATCATCATCATCATC
>NC_068987.1:23379368-23380347 GCF_001194135.2 Octopus bimaculoides | reverse complement strand
AACTACGTTAAGGGTACACTTGTCTGTGGAGTGCTCAGCCACTTGCACGTTAATTTCACGAGCAGGCTGTTCCGTTGATCGGATCAACTGGAACCCTCGACGTCGTAAGCGACGGAGTGCCAACAACAACACCACGCCTACGATAGTCCCATGTCTGTTCTCCAATATCCTGGTGTCTGCGTGAGCAGCAACTGAATTTTGCGTCGCCAAAAATTAGTTCCAGTGGATAAATAATCGCCTATCTTCCTGTAACAATATACATCCGCACAAAGACACACACACTTCTGCTTTAACAAGCCCACTCACCTAACCCTACCAACCTCACCCCACATCTCCACACATACACACAAACACCCACCACACACCTACACACACACACACACACATTTCACTATACACAACATGACAGAATATGTCACATATATACATGTTCTTTAATTCTTTAACTTGTTTCAGTCATTTGACTACGGCTATGCTGGAGCACCGCCTTTAGCCGAACAATTCTATCAGTGTCTTTTGCCGAACCGGTAAGTTACAGGGGCGTAAACACACCAACATCGGTTGTCAAGCGATAGTGGGGACAAAGACACACAAACATATGCATACATACATACATACATACACACACACATATGTATATATACAACAGACTTCTTTCAGTTTCCGTCTACCAAATCCACTCACAAGGTTTTGGTCGGCCCGAAGGCACTTACCCAAGGTGCCACGCAGTGGGACTGAACTCGGAACCATGTGGTTGGGAAGCAAGCTTCTTACCACTCTGCTACGCCCGCACCTGTATATAACATCGACACATACACTGTTTCACATTTACACAAACATACAGTAAGAGTTACCAACTTGTACACACACACACACACACACACACACACACAAACACAAACACACACACAACATACACAAACGCAAAATACCCAAACTCTGTAGTGTTTTTTTTTTAATTATCAAGAGAGTACAACTG
>NC_068987.1:23377993-23379001 GCF_001194135.2 Octopus bimaculoides | reverse complement strand
CCTGGATTTTCATAACAGTGTTGTGCCCGCTAAAGGTACACAACGCGCCAGGTGCTGGTGTTGAAGCAGGCAACGAGTTAAGTCTATCACCAGACGGGATTTGAAATAAGAACTCAAAGAGCCGGAATAAATACTGAAAGAGATCCGGTCCGATGTGTTTTATAGTTCCGCCAATCCACCGCTCTAGGCTAGTATTGTCCTATTTTTTTTATTATTATTATCGACCCCGAAAAGATAAAAAGTGAAGTAGACCTCGGTGGAATTTGAACTTAGAGCGTAGAGAGCCAGAACAATCACCGCGAAGCAATTTATTCGATGCGCTAACGACTCTGTCAATTTACCGCCCCAGGAAGTTGCATTCCCAGAATTGGTGAGAGATTTGATCGTGAATGTATTTTAGTTATTTTCAAGCAGGAATGAGGTGGAATCACGGGAAGCGGTGGATTTTTATCTGCGGATCTTTGTGAAGTTAAACAATATGGACAGTCAAAATGACTGCTTTGGATTAGTTAAAAATATATTACAGAGAGAGAGAGAGAGAGAGAGGAGGGGAGATAGGGGGAGAGAGGGGAGTGAGAGGGGGAGAGAGAGTGAGTGATGAGGGTGAGTCAAAGAGAGTAAGAGAGAGTGAGAGAGTGAGGGAGAGGTGTGTGAGAGGAGAAAATGAAAGAAAGAGACAGCGAAAGAAAGTCAGTGAGTCAGAAATAGTGTGTGAGAAAGAATCAGAGAGAGTGAATGTGTGAGGAATAGAGTGAGTGAGAGAGAGAGAGAGAGAGATAGAGAGAGAGAGAGTGGATAACAGAAATGAGAGAGAAGAGAGAGAGAGTGTGTTGCTGCCCAGTAAGCAAGATATTTTCTAGAGAAAAAAAAACAAAAGAAAAACAAGACAAAACAAGGTGAAACCCCCCCCCCCACTTAACTAAGTCGTTTTCTGTCAGCAATATACTGTTCCTCTCCTTTTGTTCAGATCAACAAACATTGGTTTGAAAACGAAACTTCCTGAAAATT
>NC_068987.1:23376096-23376859 GCF_001194135.2 Octopus bimaculoides | reverse complement strand
AACAACATGGCTGATTTATAGAAAGATGTGGGTGATATTTCATATTAATTTCTGCAAGTTCTTGCTTTGTAGGTTAGAAAGAATTGATCGAATAGTTAAAAATTGTTGAAAAATTGATCTGGCACATCCATTTTTGGTTCAGCAGTGTATGTATGTATGTATGTATGTATGTATGTATGTATGTATGTATGTAAGGATGGAAGAATGGATGGATGGATGGATGGATGGATAGCTGCACAGTTTTGACACATTTAAAAGTACGCTAACTTCTCCGTCCTTGTTTTAATATCACACGCACATACACACGAATCCCTCCACACCCATGTATTCACATACATGTATATTTAATAAACAACACATGCATACACATATATACGTATGTATAAACATACATACTCTCTCTCTCTCTCTCTCACACACACACACACATATATATATATATATGTATGTATGTATGTATGTATATCGTGTGTGTAGATATATGTTGTGTTGATATGCGTATGTGAGTATGTGTGTGATAATTAAACAAGGACGGAGAAATGAATCTATTTTTAAAGAGGTGTGTGAAATTTGTATATATTTATAGCTGGTGTGTATATATGTCAATGCACATACGTGTTTATACACACACACACACACATATATACACACGTAAACACGCACATATATACATGTATTCACACACCTGTTTAAAAATAAACTCGTTCTGTGTCCTTGTTTAATTATCACACACACACACATACACACGCACACACACACACAC
>NC_068987.1:23372147-23372940 GCF_001194135.2 Octopus bimaculoides | reverse complement strand
CGCTAGATCTACCGTTAATATTTTGACTATTATTAGAGGGATTATATATTAATTTATCTTTGAAGCCACTATTGGCTAGGGTCTTGTTATAATAGGGGGTAGCTTTCTCAAATTTTTTTTGGAAGAAGAGAAGTTAGACACTCTGTTACTAGTATTAACTATCAGGTTTTTAAATATTACAGGAGGGAGACAAGACTGTTTATGTATATATGCGAGTTTCTCATTAGGCTTATGGAAAGGTTTATACGAGGAGGAAGAGGAGGAGTTTAAACCTAGGGAAACATCTAAATAATCAATTATAGAGAGATTAATGGCCTCTGTAATTTTAAGTCCTAATTGATTAAAGGTGGAAATTAGTTGCTTTCTAAATCTGTCTCCCTATCGTGAACGACAAATGAGGGTTCAGTCATTTAACCTGCGGCCATGCTGGAGCACTGCTTTGAAGGGTTTAACCCAGAGATTCTCAACCGGAGTCCATACAAGATTTTGTTGTTAGAATTTATGAGCAATAAATTGGTTATACTTCTAGAACACACAAAATATTTTCAATTATTTTTATACAACCATAATAACATTTAATTATAAAAACATGGACAGGATTTTTTAAACATCGAATGCCTCGGACGGTTCCATCAAGTAAAATAGGAATCAAAGGGTCTTTAGATAAAAAAGGTTTCAGATACTCTGTTTTAGTCGAACATGTCAACAGTAATGCTTATTTTTTTAAATTTTAAGCTTTGTACTTATTTTATTGGTCAGCTAGCAGCGAAGGGACATAGTAATGGTCAAGTAC
>NC_068987.1:23368383-23370310 GCF_001194135.2 Octopus bimaculoides | reverse complement strand
GCGGTCCAAAGATATAGCCGGAAGGCGCGAAATCTTGACTGTTGGCAGGGTGTTTCCAGCACCTCAAAACCCAATTGGTTAATGGTTTCAACGGTATGAAAGCCGTGTATGGGCGTGCATTGTCGACAAAACTTTCTTCGACAATAGGCTTCGGCGTTTGATGCGAATTGCTGGCTTCAGTTTGTTGGTCAGCAAAGTACTGTATCTTGCACTGTTGATTGTACACAACTTCCGACCAGAGAAATCGGATCACTGCTGTTTGTTCTTCTTTGGTGCACATCGCTAGTAGAGCGGCCAGGCTTACACTGTAAAGCCAGAAAGAAAAATGGCATGATCAGGCTCAGACTTCGATCACATGACCACAATAATACTAACTATAAGTACGCATGCGCAGAAGGCAGTGTGACAATAATAAAGATATGCTATGACGAAAGTGTGGATAATTTTTTACTTCCCCTCGTATACACACACACACACATACACATATGACTATGTATATGCTTGTACTGTATGTACGTGTTTGTGTGTTTATGCATGTGTATGTATATGTGTGTTTATGCATGTGTATGTATATGTGTGTTTATGCTTTGTCTAATCGAAATTCCGAGTTAATTATACACTTAATTATATTGACAGAAATGTACAATTCCTTCACTCACCCGCACGCGCGCACGCACACACACACACACACACACACAAACAAGTACTAACACACAGAGACAGACACAGGCATACACACACATTTATGCGTGCACACACATACATACACACGCACGTATTCGCTTACACTATGTCATAAGCAATGAATATCAACGCCAATTGACAAAGACAGTTGTGGTCTCTCCTCTTTAACTAACAATATCTAATAGCTCAGAGGATATTTCGCATCGCTTTATATACAGCAGGTGGGTGGGTGACGATCTCTGCCTCTTGCCTCCTAATTTCGCTAAGCCCACACCGTTCAACCACTCATACTAATATCTGGGTTTATTGGACGCTAGATGAGATCCGGGTCGTTGATATTAAAACCTGATAACTAATAATTAACAAATTTCGACACCAACAGCACTATTGAACAACCTCTACTTTAACCGGAAATGTAGAGGCAAAAGGTTAAAACGATCCTAGCACCCACTGAATGTCGCTTCGTCAACTCTATTCGTCAACGTCTACCATTCAGCAATTTTTGAGGCTTACCTCTGGGAAAGATAGCTCAGTTGATCAAAATGAAATAAGTTACGGTGATGTGAAGGAACACACTCAGCCATAATATGGAAGAATACTGGTGGAATATTCCTGCCAAAGATTCTGTAGAATGCAAGCACAACAGACCGATATAAGACAAAAGAGAACAGGAAGTGTGCGCGGTTGTAGAAATCAATTGTTCAGCAGACTTTAACATGAAGCTAAAGATAAAAAGAAAAACATCCATACCAAACTAAAGAAAGCTTCTCAGATACAACAACCGAGGTACGTGGTTATTAGGGCGTTTGGATGGATAGCTAAATTCCTTATGATCAGTTTTGAGAAGTTGGGCTCCACAGAACAAGACAGGAAGGAGATAATGAAGAAATTATATTTACAAACTATTAAAAGTACTGTGAAAATAGAATATACAGTATAACATTGCAGAAGTTTAGTATTTAACAGTTGCATATACACACGTAGAGGTAAATATATGTATATCGACACAAGAATAGATAGACAGATATATATGTATATGAACACTGAGTTAAGTCTAACATTATAGATTCATAGATGCAGTGACAAATATATGCATATACATACATGCATACATACATAGATGCTGAGACCCCCTTCAGTCATGACTGACCATGGGATTGCACCTAGAAAGTTACCCTTCCAGGTACAAGTCCGGGCAAGGTTGTTTATGGAAGACCAGCAGTCACCCATGCATACCGGCCTC
>NC_068987.1:23367365-23368255 GCF_001194135.2 Octopus bimaculoides | reverse complement strand
AAGTGTCTTGCTCAAGAGCACAACACGCAGCCCAGTCCAGGATTCGAACTCACAACCCCACGATCGTAAGTTCGATGCCCTAACCACTGAGCCACGCGCCTTCATACATACATACATACATACATACATACACACACACACATGCATACATACATACATACATACATACATACATACATACATACACATCCATCCATCCATACTTACATATTATTTACATAATTACTCATACATATACAAAAATACGTACATGCAAATATGCATATATACATACATAAAAAATAGAAACGCGCCAATGCGTATATAAACTTATACTCTCGCTCACATATATATACCCATCTCACCACTTCTCATGCACAGGAGCGCAAACACACACACACTCACACATATAGATAGCCGCACACGTACACACACACACACACACACATGTTCGTTTTCTATCTCTTTAATTCACACATACACTTACAAATACACACAAACACACACTTATCACATATACACTCTCAAGCAGACACATACACAAAATGCACTCACAGCCTCACTACTCAAAATGAATATAAATCCGCCAATTCGCATCAAGACTGGAATTGGTTCAACTTACTGCTGGCATCAGTCTTCGCAGTTTAGTTTTCCCAAACTATAATATTCTTATTGTTTCGAAGAAGAAAAAAAGGAGGAGAAGCTGAAGAAGAAAGAGAACTGTGTCAGGAAGTCTGCGAGGAGTGTTGAAGGTGACTGATGAAATGGCGCAAAAGATTGATGCGTTGTTCGTTGGGTGTGTATGTTCATATATGTATGCATGTATATACATGCATATATATATGTTTATGTATACGTACATATATATATATATATATATATATATATATATATATATATATATATATATA
>NC_068987.1:23364166-23366926 GCF_001194135.2 Octopus bimaculoides | reverse complement strand
TATATATATATATATATATATATATATATATATGTAGTGAGTGTGTGTGTATCAAGAGACAGATAATGGATGGCTCGATATAGACAGACTTATAGATTGATTACTAGAGGGATTAATTAACTGAAACACACACAACACCCCCACGTATGTATGTATGTATGTATGTATGTATGTATGTATGCATGTATGTATGCATGTATGTATGTATGTATGTATGTATGTATGTATGTATGTATTTGTGTGTATGTATGTATGTATATATGTATGTATGTATATATGTATGTATGTATGTATGTATGTATGTATGTATAAATAAAATTAAGTACTGGGATCGATTGAAAGACTACAAACATTTCAAGGCGGTGCTCCAGTATGGTCTTAGTCTAATGACTGAAACAAGTGAAAGAAAAGAGAAGAGTATATATAAAACTTTTGTAAAACATTTTATGCGAAAACACGACTGTGTTTTAGAAATATATTTTATATTAAGATATTCAGATATTCTGTGTTTTCTGCAGCTTGTCTGAACGTCTCAAATTCAAATTCATTATTACCTTAAACACATCGTGGTTTCGAACATTTTTTGAAGGAATCAGAGTATGCTTAGCAGTGTTCGATAGTTCTGAACAGAAGCTAAATGACATAGAACAAAACATGAGAAGATCGATAGATAGATAGATCGATCGATAGATAGATAGATAGAGAAAGAGTGTGTGTGTGTGTGTGTGTGTGTGTGTGTGTGAGAGAGAGAGAGAGAGAGATGTGGGCATGGGCGTGCTGTGAAATGGTGTAAGAGAGCGTATTTGTATGGGTTAGTATCATTTGAAAAAAATTACAGAGGGACAAAATGCCGCTAAATATTTTGTCTGGCGTGTTATCAGTTCTGCCAACTTGTCACCTTACTACCATATTAATAATAGCACGAATTAGCGAATTAGTAGTTGCGTGTCCTTCCCACGGTATTCCGTGTTTCCTTCCTTCGGACTCCAGGCATAACTCCTCCAAGAATGATCTTCAGTGTGTCCCAGGTGGCCGATACATTCACCGTGAAAATAGTGCTAAGAGCCAATTCCGCCGGGTTGCATACAAAAATCACTGGTCGATAAAACTACTTCTCGTTGCCGTTATTTAGTCCTTGGACGAAATGCTTATCGGTATTTCGCCCGTCGCTACGTTCTGAGTTCAAATTCCGCCGAGGTCAACTTTACCTTTCATTCTTTCGGGGTCGATAAACTAAATACCTGTTCAGTACTGAAGTCGATGTAACCGACTATCGCCCTCCCCCAAATTTCAGGCCTTGTGCCTATAATAGAAAGGTTATTTAGTTCTTGGTCAAGTCTGTGGAATTAGGCCTAAATCGTTTGAAACAGTCGAATGATTGAAACAGTTAAAAGAGTAAAAGAGTAAGTCACCAGAAGAAAAAGGGAAGAAATCAAAGACAGGAGAGAAAAGCTCGTTCTTCACCAACATTGCCATGCAGTCAATGCCGTCGACTGAGCAAGAATTGGTCTACGCTGTGGTTCCCAAACTATGAGTAGCGACCCACTGATAGGTCGCGAACGGAATCCTAGTGGGTCGCAAAAAGTTATAAAATTACGTATTAGCTTTGATTAACTGCTGTCTATCGAGATAGTTCAAGACTCATGTTTTCAATACCAGACTGGTTGTTTTATCAAGCAGTAGGCTTTTTTAATTCTATTATTGAGCGTAGCAAGAAACAGGCTCATCCTTCTCACAGGCCACAATGAAAATGTAATCTGAAATAAATTTGTTTCTTTCATTAATGTTTTGACCCAGTAGAGTTAAGTGGGTCACCATAAACTAGTGTCATAAATAGTGGGTCGCACCTCTAAAAAGTTTGGGAACCACTGGTGTACAGAGTCATTAAAGCCATCACTATAAACAAGCAACAAAATTCTCAGATACGAGATAAAGCCGATGACAACGACTATCAAGTCGGTGGACAAACAGAATCAGTAGAGCGCTGAACAAAATGTTTTGCAGTATTGAGTTCGAACCTTACAAAGATCAACTTTGCCTTTCATCCATTCGGAGTCGAAAAAAATCTAAAGTATCACTCATGTAGATGGGAGGGTGAAAGTGGCAAATGTTGTCGACTAACCACCTTCTCTTCAAAACCGCTGGACTTGTGCCTCAACTGGGAACAGTTATATAACACTAAGTCAGTTCTGATCGTGAAGGCTTTTGATCGCTGACGTTCTAGCCATGACCATCACTTCTTTTTATTTTCAGAATCCGTTCTGGTCCAGTTTACTAACACTATTACTGGATCCTTGGGTATTTTTTCTTTTGATTTTGACGGGGGTCCTCTCTATTTCAATCCTTCAGAACAGGTTTATGATCGAAGACGAACCCAATATCTTTGATATGTCGTTTCCTACAGTAATAGGCCAATGACTTATTACAGTTCCTTCAGCACTTTTTACCTGTCTTGGAAATCCTTGAAAAGGAGTAGGGGGGGAGATGCTACACGAGTTGTTCCTTCTAAATTGGTTAAGACATAGAAATAATAAAAGCAGCAGGAACAGCTATAACAACAACTACAACAAGTACAACAACAGAATACTCTCCTTCGCAGAACCCAGTTTTTTCTTCAGATTCTTTCTTTTCCTCTCTCACCGTGGCCATTACCAGCACCAGCGTCACAATCACCATCACCAGCACCAGCACCACCACCACCACCAGCACCACCACCACCACCAGGACCACCATTACCGCCAGCACCAGCACCACCGCTAC
>NC_068987.1:23356298-23362530 GCF_001194135.2 Octopus bimaculoides | reverse complement strand
ACTACCACCACCACCACTACAGTCCCTACCACTAACTACTACCAACGTCGAAACTACTAACTTAATTATAGCAACCATTATTGTAACCATCACACAATAGCAAAACGACCACTGACCACAATACTTCAACCATAGCTATCAGCCACGTGACAACGGTTTAAATCGGAAGTCAGATCTTCAAAACTTCAAACACTTAAATATCATTAAAATGTGAAGTCCATTTAAAACACACACACACACACACCACCACCACCACCATCACCACCACCACCATCACCACCACCGCCAATTCCATTGCCATCATCATCACGAGAGTTAAAACGAGGATTAAATTAAGGTCCCCGTTTTATTCATTAAGTCTTATTCATTAAGTTATAATCTAATGAAGATTAAAAGAGATAATTAATATATCGGGTTATAATACATCCATCCATCCATCCATCCATCTATCTATCTATCTATCTATCTATCTATCTATCTATCTATCTATCTATCTATCTATCTATCTATCTATCTATCTATCTATCTGCCTATAGGCTTGCCTGTCTCACGGTCATTGTCTTTGACTCATTGTGTTTGTGAGTGAATGTATGTGCATGTAGTATTTATATATGTATGTACGTATGTATGTATGTATGTATATATATAAAACAAATAATAAATGAGAGTATGCATATATACGTACAAGTATGTGCATACCTACATCTACCTGCATATATAGGTGCATATCTGGGTACAGGACATTGCAAACAAAACGTAGACAAAAAAATAATAATAACCAGAGTACAGAAAACACACAGGCCACATACAGAACATTTTCCTTCATCAGCCCCCATTCTAACACAGGCGCTACATACATACATACATACATACATACATACATACATACATGCATACATACATGCATATATAAATACTACATGCACATACACACCCATCTATATATCCGTATCTACATTTCTCTTTCTCTCTCTCTCTCTAAATATATCTACATACATATATATGCGTACGCGCGAGTAAAAGCTTTTTTCACAAATATGTGATATAGCCACAGTATTCGAAGAAAGTCTTTTTAAAAATTAAATTTATCTACTATTTAAAAAAAAAAACAATCTTAGAGAAACAGAAACAAGTAAAAAAATAAAAGAATACATACAAGATTACAGATTCAAGACCTCAATGAAACTGTAAAAATTAGTAAAACTTTTCAGAAGTATATTTGCGCATGTCGAGACATACAACTATATGCATGAAAATACATACATAAAACAAGACATACAAATCTGCACATGCACTAACTCCAAATATTGCACACATACACACAAACATACACATATATCCTGTTGATGTTGAAATTCCAGTGAAAGAGGTTTGGATCTGGGTTAGAAACCGGCTCTTTCTCTATTGGCAAGAAATCTTGAAATAAAACTGAATAGCATGCATACATATGTACATACATGCACACAGATTCATCTAAAATGCAATAACAACTGTTCAACATAACGCCACAAGTCAGCAGTGCTCGGAGATTACACGCGTGCATGCAATAGTTTCATCGCTCCGCGCATAACTTGGGAGGCCCCGCTTGAGCGGCGTTTCTATACCTGGAGTGTTTATCTCGAGTCTGTTGTGCTCCTCAGCAGTATTACTACGCCTGAGATTTCTGGAAGTTATCTATGGTAGTTTGCGACCCGAAAGTCCTCCAAAATAGACCAGCTGGTTCATACTCGTCGATGCCTAAAATTTATCCGAGAATGTCATCGAAATAACTTACCACTAGAACTACCGAGCGCATTGCCCGACTAGTAGAAGACAGCGAACACCTGACAACATTCTAAGTCCCAAGCGCCGGTGATAACAGCAAATAGTATTTTACAGTTCTATATTTAAGAAATACGGAATTATGTACATTATTTACATTATTTACATTTGACAGATATTTGTCCTCATCATGTTTGTTGTTAACACAACGATTCGGCTGATATGCCCTCCATCCTTCATCAGGTGTGTTGGGGGTAATTTCGAATCTAGGTTCTCATTCCTAAGGTATTTTTCGATGCTAGCATTATTATTATTATTACTATTATTATTATTATTGTTATTCATGTCTCTGCCTGGAATCGAACTCGGAATCTTGGGGTTAGTAACCCGCTCTCTTAACCACTACGCCATATAATGATAATAATAATAACACCGAAAAATACCTTAGGAATGAGAACCTAAGTTCGAAATTTCTCCGAGACACCTGATGAAGGCTGAAGGATATATCAGTCGAAACGTTGTTTTAACAACAAACAAAATTTTAAGATCTTATTAAGATTCGGTGTACTGTTTGAAATTTTCTTTTCGTTTTGAGTAAAGTTAAATTATTATTAAATTTTCATTTTTTTAAAAATATTAAAAAAAATATTTTTTATTTATTTATTTATTATTATTATTATTATTATTATTATTACTTATTTTTGCACATTTTGCTGCTGCTGCTGCTACTACTTTTATATTCATTTATTGGTGTATTGTTACATACTCTACGTATTGTCCTCCCTCCCATAAATCTATTGAAAATCATAAAGCATAATACTAAACTCATTTTCTTTTATAAGTAGTAAACTCCCATATAAATACACACACACACACACATACATATACACACAAACACATCATTGTTGTTTCACGGGAAATAGCAAACAATATGCAAGATTTCATTCTATTATTTACAAAGGAAAAAACAACTCGGACGTTTTATTGTTGTTTTTGCCCTGTCTGCTTGTCTGTACTTCCTTCCTATATAGTATCATATGATTATATGTTTGTATGTTTGTATGTTTGTATGTATGGATGTAGGTACGTGTGTATGTGTATGTGTGCGTGTTGATTGATCGATCTCGTATAGGCACATGGCTACTTTATTTCTTTGACACCTTTGTATTACGACTGGACACACCTTCAAATTTATGTTTGCTCATTGTTTCCATGCTTGTTTATTCCATTCTACCCCTGTTTATTTATTTATCCTCTTCTCTCCCTCTATTAGTAAACAAATAAAAAGACACACCCACTTACATACGTACATACATACATGGCTGGCACTCCGTCGGTTACGACGACGAGGGTTCCAGTTGATCCGATCAACAGAATAGCCTGCTCGTGAAATTAACGTGCAAGTGGGTGAGCACTCCACAGACGCGTGTACCCTTAACGTAGTTCTCGGGGATATTCAACGTGACACAATGCGACAAGGCTGACCCTTTGAATTACAGGCAACACAGAAACAGGAAATAAGAGTGAGAGAAAGTTGTGGTGGAAGAGTACAGCAGGGTTCGCCACCATCCCCTGCTGGAGCCTCGTGGAGCATTAGGAGTTTTTCGCTCAATAAACACTCACAACACCCGGTTTGGGAATCGAAACTGCGATCCTATGACCGCGAGTCCGCTGCCCTAACCACTGGGCCATTGCGCCTCCACAATACATACATACATACATACATACATACACACTTTTTTCAACAATGTTAGAGCAGTGGTGGCAAAAATTTGGCAGAATCCTTTCCAGGATCATCTGGCACCATGCGAAAGACTTACAAGGCCTCTTCACTGCTGCCTAAAAGGCTAGCAAAGCATTTACGAAAAATTTGGAAGAAGAATCAGAACTTCTGGCTTTAGATACTTCTGAAGGTTTTGGATACTTACTACAGAGGTCTTGTCTCCAAAGAAAAAAACCTCAGCAGGGATTGACTAGTTTCAAGAAATCTGTCTATCAGATGTCGAGAGTAAACTCTTTTAGTCTATCACTGCTAAAATATTGGTTTCAAATTTTGGCACAAGGCCAGCAATTTTGTGGGACGGGATAAGTGGACTACATCGACTTCAGTGATCAACTGGCACTTATTTTATCGACCCGGAAAGGATGAAAGGCAAAGTCGACCTTGGCGGATTTTGAACTCAGAACGCAAGGACGGGCGAAATGCCGTTAAGCATTTTTCCCCGGGGTGGTAACGATTCTACCAGTTCGCCGCCTACATCACCACCAAAATATTAACAAGATATCTATAGGCCAATGAGTACACGGTTATGAGTGTCAAAATGAGGGAGTCTCAAGCTACCCTCGGTCCCTTGAACGTATATCAGCAATGAGTCACATCGTTGAAAAGGCAAAGACGAACGACAACACACTCTCAGTTGTATGTGTAGTGGCGCGAAATTATAGCCGCCATTGAGGAAGTACTATTCTGCGCATGCGCAGGGGACTTCACCACCGGAAGCCCCTCGAATGCGCATGCGTAGTAAAACTGGTACTTAAAGAGTGAATTTCATTTTCTCAGGCAGTTGAGCGGCAGACCTTCTACGTGACAACTCCTCGCTCCTCAACGAAGCACTCTTCACCTCGATGCTTTCGATGGTGATAGCTACTTGCTTCTCTGGCAGGCATCAAGGAAGCCCTTAACCTTCCAATACCAAATTACAACTTAATCAGCGGCTGCTAAGCTGAATGAGAGGAATTGTGAAACTAAGTATCATCAAAAAAATAAAATCTTATTTTTATTATGTTGTAAAATTGTTCTAATGTCTCTTCATTTATAATGCTGTTGAAAGGTGATAGAGAGAGACTAAAGTCTCTATGACAACTATCAAAATTTTACATATGATTAGATCTATCCAAGTGTGCTCCATCAGCTAATTCAAAGTGCATTGAAGTAAAACCAATAACAGTAAAACCAATGAAGTAAAATCAATAACAATAGTCAAGCTCTTGATGTCACACATGACATCCTCTCCGATTCATATAATCTCATAGGGCCGGTTTTCCAGTTTCCGAGGCGCATATATCCCCTCACTCCACTACCACCCTGGTTGGACGCCGGTCAGTTGCAGGGTTAGTCCTTTTTACCAGCTGAGTGGACGGGAGTAACGTACAACGAAGTGTTTTGCTCAAGAATACAACGCGTCGCTCGGTGCAGTAATCGAAACCACAATCTTACGATCATGTGTTCAGTACCCTAACCACTGAGCCAACCACCTCTTGGATGTCGCAGATGGACTCACTAAATCCATGACGAGGTTCATTGTGGAAACTTTCATTACAAAATGGTAGACTTGAAAAGGGTATCATGGTAGGGTGCACAATATATGTGGTTCTGTTTGTGGCTGTCGTGAACGTATTATTAGAAAGTGGCCGGAGAAATGCTTCCGAACAATGTGCGCGGTAATTTAGTGAGCGACTGGTAATTTCTGAGTGTGTCAGGAAACTCTAGTGTGCCGCTGATAATCTCTGGGTGTGTTGTGTCACATTATGTGCCACTCATAATATCCGGGTGTGTTTCCGACAATCTTTTGGTGTGCTACGATTAGTTGCAGTGTCGTGGATAATCTCTAGGTGTACCGCTATGTTGCAGTGGAGCGGATAATCTCTAGGTGTATGGTGACACTTTCGTGTACTACGATACTTTAGTGAGTCAATCATTTATCACGAAACGAATGAAGCAAAATGGGATAATATTTGAAGAATATCTAACTGTGAAGTATAGTTGAGATTAAACAACTTAGATTGCAGTAAGACACGTGACTGGTGACACGTGACTTGATATTTGATAGTTAATGGTTTCACGAAAACACGAGAAAAATGGTTTAAAAAGGGTGTAGCCAATGGGAAAAATTCGTAAAGTACTGCGGCTTGAAGTGATTTGAGAGAGATAGATAGCTAGATAGATAGATAGATAGATAGATAGAGAGATAGATAGAGAGAGAGAGAGAGAGAGAGAGAGAGAGAAAGAGTTTTGGCTGCTGTTTCTAGCAAACCAAGCATCCACATAAAAATTCTCGTACAGAGCAGAACAAGAGAATGAAGGAAAAAGAGAACAAGTGAATGGGACAAGAGAAAATAATAGAGGATCTTGATGATTGCTGTTTTGCAATGTTGTTCACTGGGCTTTCGGTGTTTTCACATGACGAGTTTCCCAATTAAAAAAAAACGACACAATATAATGAGGTGTGGTTACAGTAATAAGAAATGTGGATACTCCCTTTTTATCTCATGCACCATACACACACACACACACACACACACACACACACACACTTTTCATTCGTTCTTTGTGTGCGTAATGTGTTGAATACGTTTGTGTGTTTATGTGAACGCATTTCTTTATGTATCTATGTATACTAGGTACACTAATATGCTAAGGAGTTTCTTTGTTTGTGTGACTCTGTGTGTGTGTGTATGTGTGAGAGTGTAT
>NC_068987.1:23354830-23355799 GCF_001194135.2 Octopus bimaculoides | reverse complement strand
TATATATACTAGACTGCCCGTGACCCGTTGGGTCACCGGGAAACTCTGAGTTTCCCAGCAACGGAGTTTTGTTTCATGGGTTCATTTTTTCTTTTCCATGTTATTTCGCATGCATCCAACGAATATGACATCGAAATCACGCGTAAACGGCTCCTTTCCTCAGAGCAGGAAAGATTTGGCTGCTATTTCTTGCACGCCCTGCTACCACGTTGCAGATAACTCGGGTCCTTTATTGCAAACAGCTGTTACGTGGTAGCAGGGTGTGCTAGAAATATCAGCCAAATCCTTGGAGGCGAGATACATTGAATGCACTCGAAAAAAAAAAAACCCAATGGAAAAAAGACTTTTTCACAGCAAGGTTACGAACGGGTCTTTTAATGAAATATTTATCGCATTTTTAAAGTCATTTTCACTGTAGAACATTTTTTAAATATATCAAGAAAAATTTTTGTAATGATATTCATTTGAAAATAATTACAAAATAAAAAAAAGACCATTAAAATATTGTCTGTTTAAAGAAAGCTAAAATATAAATATTTACCGTACAAACAACTTAGATTTTTGAAATCACATTCACTTAAAGATATTTCTAAATGATTAGAATATTGTGTTTAACAAAAGCGAAAATAGAAACATTTACTGTAAAAAACAAATCGTATTTTTCCGTTGTCAAGTCACTGTGTCTAATCAAAAGATAAGAGTTTCTTCCCTTCCAGGATTAAGATTATTCTCGGAATATTTCCCCATTATGCACCGTTTTGGGTACTTATACTGCGAAAACCTCTAATATCTCAAAAACTACTTGTCAGATTTACGCGAAACTTGTTTTATTCCGTTTGTATTAACATTTCAGGGTAAACTTAATTCTTAGTATTTTCCTATTATGCGCTACTTGCAAGCAAGTAAGCAAGATTCAAGCTGAATTTTAACGTATTATAAATTTGCATACCCAGAGGTATGCAAATATCA
>NC_068987.1:23354004-23354329 GCF_001194135.2 Octopus bimaculoides | reverse complement strand
ACATACAGAAAATTGCACTACTGAGCACTGCACACATCCTATGCAAAACACTTTCAATACAGTAACCATAAGAGCATCACAGCAAACCACAGCACATACCTAAGGCACACAGAGCTGCGCTCGGTAGTGAAGTGAAAGCACGTTATAAAAATAAAACTACTGAACAATAATAATGATAATAATAACATCGAAAAATACCTTAGGAATGAAAACTCAGTTTCGAAATTTCCCCAAGACACCTGATGAAGGCTGGAGGGAATATCAGCCGAAACGTTGTGTTAACAACAAACAAGATGAGGACAAATATCCGTCAAATGTAAATAAT
>NC_068987.1:23353614-23353994 GCF_001194135.2 Octopus bimaculoides | reverse complement strand
AAGATGAGGACAAATATCCGTCAAATGTAAATAATGTACATAATTCCTCATCTCTTAAATGTAGAACTGTATACACGAACATACATATGTACACCTACCAAACTATACACATATACCCATTGACATTCACACACGCAGATACGGACATGTCTCTGCATTTATTTATAAACGCATATACATACGCAAGTACATACACATAGGCATACGCACTGTTAAGACGCTGAGGTACATACGCACATATATACACACTCGGAAACACACATTCGGCCACATACAAGCACGCACATGTTGATGTCTATATAAATCTTCCTACACGCATACACGCATCTATACATGTCTAAGAACTCTTTCTCTGTCTCTCTCTGTATATATATATATAT
>NC_068987.1:23352137-23353315 GCF_001194135.2 Octopus bimaculoides | reverse complement strand
ATATATGTGTGTCTCTCTCTCTTTCTCTCTCTCTCTCTCTATCTACACATACACACACACACACACACACATACACACACAGATATGTACAGATACAGATGTATGTTTACCGTAAATCTCTAAGTATATATAAATGTACAATGTGTGTATTTGTACATCTATCTATCTGTCTGTCTGTCTGACTGTCTGTCTGTCTATCTATCTATCTATCTATCTATCTATCTATCTATCTATCTATCTATCTATCTATCTAATAATACATATACATACATATGTGGGACACCAGCATGGCCACAGTCAAATGACTGAAGCATGTAAAAGAATAAAAGTAAAAGAATATATATATATATATATATGTATGTATGTATGTGTGTGTGTGTATGTGTGTGTGCATGTGTGTGCGTGTGCGTGTGTTCGTGTGTGTACACAGACACACACACACACACACACACACACACACACACACACACATATATATATATGTATATGTGCGTGAGCGTAGCTCGAAACGTTAAAGACTTTCTGTATTCCCGAGCGTTAAACTAATACATCCTTTTGTTGTTTACACCACCTGTCCTCGTCTGTTGTTGTTTTTTTCGTAAATTCTCCCATATATTTATATATACATGCTTATATATATATTTGCATACATGTCCCCCAGACAGCCACTAAAACTAAGCATGAGTAATCATCTTGATTCTAATGCTAAGCAATGAAAAACATCACATGAATCTACTGACCAAAGTATGACTGTCACGAAAACCTCTCTCCCCCACTGCGTCCACACCACTTCAACTAAAATTTCTATGGAATTTTCCGATGGCTGAACACACTGTTTCTGTTTGTTCTGTTCGTTTCTTTTTATTAAATTTACATTTTGATCGTTCTGTTTTTACAATCGTTTTACATACATACACACATACATACATACATACATACATACATACATAAATACATACATAACACATACGTACATACATACACACACGTGTGCGTGTGTATATATATATTCTTTCATTCTTTTATTTGAAGGAGCATCGCCTTTAGTCGAACAAATCGACTCCAGGACTTATTCTTTGTAAGCCTAGTACTTATTCATTCGGGCTCTTTTGCCAAACAGCTAAGTTACGGGGATATAAACACACCAACATCGGTTGTCAAGCGATAGTGGGGGAGGG
>NC_068987.1:23349708-23350944 GCF_001194135.2 Octopus bimaculoides | reverse complement strand
CAACACCACCACCACCATCACCACCACCACCACCATCATCACTACCACCACCACCACTACCAACAACAACACCACACAAGACCACCACCGCTACCACCGCCAACAACACATACAAGACCACACCACCACCAACACAACAACAGCATCAGTAATAACAAGAAAAACAAGATTAGCAGCAGCAGCAGCAGCAGCAATAAGAACAACAACAACAGCGACAACAACAGAAAAGCTGCTATAACGGCAACATTAACAACAGAAGTAACAACAACATTCTTTTATGTCGACTGACGTGTCATGAATATTTGATGCAGTTTATTAATGGTGTTTTTAATTAACACAATTTAATGAAGCCACACAGCTGTTGTTTTGGTATTGGTACAAAACACATATACATACACACATATACAAAGTATACACACACACACATACATACATACATACATACATACATACATAATCAGTCTCTAACTTTGTTTTCTATATAGCTAGCTTTTGTTCTTTATTCTCTCTTCCCATCTCTCTATAAGGCTCCTGATTACTATTTATAAAGGCTTCACCCAAAATGTAAATTTCATTTTATTTGCTTCTCTGTCGAAAGAATTTCTAATAAGAGACCACTTACATGTTTTCTACGAGACGCGCAATTTTGTAACTCCTATTAGCCAATGAAACACGTGTAATGCGGTGAATAACTAATACCAAAAAAATTTATCCATTCTCCTGTCTTGACGTGTATTTTATGCAGCGAAAAATATTTCCCAGTATTTTTCTACTCTTATGCATACCTCACGCAGATATAACATCTACATACGACTTTGGAGTACTGAAATAATCAGATGTGCTTCAAAAGGATACAGCTTGGATTATCTACATAATATACATATCTATCTATCTATCTATCTATCTATCTATCTATCTATCTATCTATCTATCTATCTATCTACATATCTGTGTATGTGTGTGTGTGTGTGTATTTATTCTTTTATTCTTTTATTTGTGTCAGTCATTTGACTGCGGCCATGCTGGAGCACCACCTTTAGTCGAACAAATCGACCCCAGGACTTATTCTTTGTAAGCCTAGTACTTATTCTATCGGTCATTTTTGCCGAACCGCTAAGTTATGGGGACGTAGACACGCCACCATCGGTTGTCAAGCGATGGTGGGGGACAAACACTGACACACAAACACACACACGCATACATACATACATGCATATATATATATATATATATATA
>NC_068987.1:23348209-23349538 GCF_001194135.2 Octopus bimaculoides | reverse complement strand
TATATATATGTATTAGGTCGTCAAGTATGAAATTTGTAGTAAGGTATATGATAAACTTTGGCAACTGCACATTTTGCGTCATTATTATATATTTTAACAATCTTCATTTTTTGCTAGAAAGCTGACACATCTATTTCTTTATTCTAACACATTTTGCGCTTTATAAAGTACTTATAAATCGTTTTTTACTATTTTTGTTTAGGGATGGATAAGTCGGAAATTCGTACAGTTTTGAAATATGAGTTCTTTCTTGAAAATAAAGCATCGCAGATAGCTCGGAATATTAATGGAGTATTTCATTCTAATGTTATTATACAGCAGACAATATCAAATTGGTTTGCAAAATTTCGTTCTGGTAACTTTGACCTCACATATGAGCAATGCAGTCGACCAGAAACAAAGGTGGATAATGATGAACTGAAAGCCACCGTCGAGTCAGATCCATTTCAAAGTGCCCGTGAATTATCGTTGTTGTTTGGTGTTAGCAAGGAGATTGGAATAGAATGTCCTGTAGAGCTTCCACATGAAGTTTGCCTCTTAGGGACAGGAAAGATTATCGGAAGATCTTCAAGATTATTGAAAGATTGTGGATACCCAAGGTTACAGGTAGTAACCCGCTTCCCACATAAATTCTACCAGGAATGAGAACGAACCTGCATCAAACCAATAATAATAATGATAATTTATATCATTTGTAAAAAAAGTCAGTTGAAAGGCAAGTAGCTGGCGGAAAATGGAGAGTTTGTTGTAAGAATTTTAAGTATGTCACTAAAGATCAAAGAACCACTGCTTAGATATGTATTAATGGAATTCAGCTTCAACCCCCCCTCTCAGCAATGGAGTAGCATTATCGATGAGCATTAATTTCATGCGAAATTGGCGTGCTAATCTGATGTTCTCGCTTGCTGTGGGGAAGTTGTCTCCCCTGTTAGTACACAGAATCATGTATTTTTCGTAGCTAAAGAGTCTTTGACTCTTGTTTCTAGCAAGGCTGATGCTGCCCTGCTCCCTTAGTCACTTTTAGTGACGGTGAATTTTTTTCTTTTTTGGTTTTAAATTGTGTCTAGCCACCTTAATCATTACTATCATCATCATCATCATCACCATTATTATTATTATTATTATTATCATTATCATTATTATTATTATTATTATTATTATTATTATTATTATTATTATTATTATTATTATTATTATTATTATATGTTTTATCTTTCATCTGTTTCAGTCATTAGACTGCGGCCATACTAAGGCACCGCCTTGAAGAACTTTTAAGTCGACTGAATCGACCCCAGTACTTATTTTTGTCTTAAGTCTGGCACTTATTCT
>NC_068987.1:23346966-23347861 GCF_001194135.2 Octopus bimaculoides | reverse complement strand
CACTGGCAACGACCACGCTTGAATGGCGCTTTTTACATGCCACTAGCAAGGGAGCCAGTCAGGTGGCATTGGTATCTCTCACACACACACACAACAGGCTTCTTTCAGTTTCCGTCTACCAAATCCACTCACAAGGCTATAGGAGAAGACACTTGCCTAAGATACCACGCAGTGGGTCTGAACCCGAAGCCATTTCGTCGGAAAGTAAGCTTCTTACCACACAGCTACGGCTGCGCCTATATACATATATAACAAAGACGAGCAAGCAGAAACTTCGAAGTTACTGTGAACATTTCTCTTATAAAAGTTTACTGAAAATGCATAATCTACAAGTACCAAAATAACAAGACAAATCAACAGGACATATATCGCGCCTACTTAAACTTTTAAGTTACTGGTCCAAATAGCTCAGCATTAGACTATTAGACTTTTAGTCCGAAGGTCGCAAGTTCACATCCTACGGAGGAAGTATAATATGATACCATACAGTAATTGTAATGTCATCTTTGTTCAGTTTATATCCACACATTAAAAGCTCGAGCTAATTTTTACGCAATGAAGTCATAACTCCAGGCACGAGTTGTATTGAATAGCGGAATAAATAGATGATATTGATCTCTGATTGCCTTCTGACCTTCAGCCAGACTCCATTGTAATTCTATTTACGGCATAGAATAAATACATTTCTTTGTATGTGTATGCATATCTATCTATCTATCTATCCCTGTGTTTTGTGTGAATTTTCCATTAACTTGAATAAGCTACACACAACTTAGAACTTCGAAGTCAAACTTCAATAAAATCACATCTACTCTACATCATCTATCCGCATAGCCAAACGTGCAGACCCACACGCATATATATATATATATATATATATATATATATATATATA
>NC_068987.1:23344392-23346339 GCF_001194135.2 Octopus bimaculoides | reverse complement strand
GCTGAGCACTCCACAGACACGTGTACCCTTAGCGTAGTTCTCGGGGATATTCAGCGTGACACAGTGTGACAAGGCTGACCCTTTGAATTACAGGCACAACAGAAACAGGGAGTAAGAGTGAGAGAAAGTTGTGGTGGAAGAGTACAGCAGAGTTCGCCACCATCCCCTGTCGGAGCCTCATGGAGCTTTAGTGTTTTCGCTCAATAAACACTCACAACGCCCGGTCTGGGAATCGAAACCGCGATCCTATGACCGCGAGTCCACTGCCCTAACCACTGGGCCATTGCGCCTCCACGATAGCTATCTATCACAAAATGAAAGTGAAATACAATGACGAAGTTTTAAACAAAATGAATCCAATTATACATCTGAGCAAGATAAGGACGGGGTACAACATGTGTGAGAGATATACATATACAAAGAAAGAGAGAGAGAGAGAGCGGGGAATAAAAAGTGTGGTAAATGTATATGGAGATGGGAGACAAAGAGGGCCAGAGACATATAGAAATTGGTAGATTTTGGCGATCTAAAACTTGAGCTATTTCTCGTAGCAAGCTATATTTTCATGATTAATTATTGCCAAAAACCTTATCGCTGGCACACAGATTTCGAGAGTCAATTCCATTTTTCTCGAGAGGATACAACGTTTCTGAGCCTTTCCGTGATATACCCACATACATAACATTCTCATGTATATTGTAGATGCAATAAATAATAAATACATACATACATACGCACATACATACATACATACATGCATAATACATACATACATATATACATACACACATACATACATACATACATACATACATACATATAATTCTTTTACTTTTAACTTTGACTGTGGCCATGCTGGACCACCGCCTTTAGTCGAACAAATCGACCCCAGGACTTATTCTTTTGTAAGTCTAGTACTTATTCTATCGGTCTTTTTTGCCGAACCGATACGTTACGGGGACGTAAACACACCAACACCAACATCGGTTGTCAAGCGATGGTAGAGGGACAAACACAGGCACACAAATACATACATACATACATACATACATACATACACACACACTGACAGACAGGCAGAGACAGACAAACAGACAGACAGACACACAAACACATACACACACACACGACGGGCTTCTTTCAGTTTCCGCCTACCAAATCCACTTACGAGGCTTTGGTCGGCCTGAGGCTATAGTAGAAGACACTTGCCCAAGGTGCCATGCAGTGGGACTGAACCCAGAATCATGTGGTTGGGAAACAAGCTTCTTACCACACAGCCGCTCCTCTGTATAAAATGATTTCATATCAATTTTTACATGAATCATATCTTATAAAATTATTTTAGATGAATTGGGTTGTAAGTAAAATTGCTTTAAAATTGCTGTACTCTAGAATTAGACGAATTATGGTTTAGACAAATTCATTTAGGTTCCTATACACAAGATTAATAATACAAGAAAACATATATACATGTGTCTGTTTTTTTATATACTTGTGCTCTGAAAGGGTCACTAGCTACCAGTAGTATTGTTACTCTCACTTTTGTCAACAAAACTACCTGCTCACTCCTGTCTTCAAAGACGTGCGTAATAAGAAATCCCTTACTTGAAAGATAAGTAACAAGAAAGGCATCCAACTGTAAAACAATGCATCAATAATATTTTCTTTAACCCATACTAGTGTGGAAAAAAAGCTTAACCCACAAAATAAATACAAAAAAAAACTATATATATTCTGTATGTTTTATATTCAAACCAGCCAGATCGGGCCTATTACACCTACTCTACAATGTCGATCTAAAAATAAACAATCCCGTTGTCATAATCTTGAAGCTACATGATAAATATATGATTAATTGAAAACGCTGTAAGTGAATAAGCATTATATTTGTTTGATTGAGGAATCTGAATGCTCAAGGGTTAAAGTTATATTGGATGGGGGGATTTA
>NC_068987.1:23336868-23338433 GCF_001194135.2 Octopus bimaculoides | reverse complement strand
TGTGTATATTTTTGCCTGCCAGTTTCTTTTCGCTGATGTGTTTTAATAAAATAGGATAGTGTTGAAAGAGCAGTGTCGCTCTCGCAAGAGGTGTCCCTTTAACTCTTCTTCAACTGACCAGTGCCTTGCCGAAATCTAAATATTCTTGGTTGTGACATCATCACCAGTGTTTCAACTCATAACTATTTCCACCACTGAAGCATAAATTTTTTACGTCCTATTGCAATGTTTAACAAAAGATCGGAATTGGTAAAATTTTTCAATTGATATTTAAGGAATTTCCAATTATCAGCTGACTAAACGTGGGTACTAATATCTGCCTTAAAAGCTGGTAATATATTTTGACCCCCCCCTCAAAAACAAAATACTCTGTGATTTATCAAAACTAAAATTTCATTACAATACTCACTCCCCTTTGATTGTGTGTATTTTATACATATGATACTGAAAACATGAAACTATAATATATTTTTGTACATAAAAGGGAAAACGCATGACGCATTATTTATCGTTTCTTTCTTGGCGATTAACCATTTCTCGATGATTAATCGTAGTTTGACGTCTTTACAAATATACTTGGCTAATATGTTGTCTATTAGCTTCCGTTCAATTGCTTTAACTGGTACTTCGGTTCAGCGCCCGAAGACGCCGTTCGATGGCATCGTTCTGCCTCTACAGGAACCCAACCGCAAACCCACAGATTTGTCGGCGTTGATTTTAGCCCCTGCAACCGACTCATATTCCTTTAAGACAGCACCGTCGGTCTCTACTTCGGAGGCTTCCGACACCATGACGGCGACATCGTCGCGTATGCCGACACTGCCCTTCCTTGTCCCGGTTCGAAAGGGATGTCCCTCAGCTCTTCCAACTTCCGCAGCAGTGGCTCGAGTGCCAATATGTATAGAAGAGGTAGCAGCGGGCAACCCTGACGGACAGAGCGTGCGATACCAAACAGCACCGATAGGTGGCCGTTTACCTTGACCATAGAACAGGTGCCGTTGTGCATTGCAGTGATCCAGCCGCCGAAAAGGAGTCCGAAACCGCCTGTTTTCAGAACGGCTTCCAAGTAGGTCGAGGTAAATCAAAGATTCATAATTTATTTTAACATATTATTCTAGTTGCTATTGTGGCTGTATTTGGTTTGAGTCTACAACAGAATGTTATTATGCTCCGTCTAGAGCAACGAGAACATTTTTCTCGATAGACGTAGAGGAAAGATATGTGGAGACGGGAATATCAGATCTGATCTTATCTTATCTTATCTATCTATCTATCTATCTATCTATCTATCTATCTATCTATCTATCTATTATTTATCTGTCTGTCTATTTGTCTGGCTATCTGCTTTTCGGTCTGTCTGTCTGTCTGTCTGTCTTATCTATGTACAAACCAACACACACATTTAGATATGCTCGCACGACCATATAAACACGCAAGCAAAAACACACACACACACACACACACACACACACATTCTCTCGCTCTCTCTCACAGACACAGACACAGATACACACACACACACACACACACACACATTCTCTCGCTCTCTCTCACAGACACAGACA
>NC_068987.1:23333043-23336561 GCF_001194135.2 Octopus bimaculoides | reverse complement strand
CTGTCTGTCTGTCTTATCTATGTACAAACCAACACACACATTTAGATATGCTCGCACGACCATATAAACACGCAAGCAAAAACACACACACACACACACACACACACACACATACAAACACACACACACACATACATACACACACACACACACATGCACATACGCACGTACATACACACACGTACAGATACATGAAAAACGCACGCGCGCACACATATACACACATGCTCACACGCACACACGCAAACACACGTTCAAATATATCAGTTTGTGTGAATGTTGCTGTTGTTTAACACAAGGTCAACAAAACACGAATAGCTATCTGATCAAAAGCGTTCCAGTTTCAACCCCGTTTTGCTTTAATTTTTCTTTCTTTTTTTTTTATTATAGACGTAGTTTCTGGGATTAACCTGTCTTTTTAAAGAAAATGATATAGAACGGAAATTGAGAAAGATTTTGCTGCTACTTGTCTCGCAAGCGGAGCCTCATGACAGTGACGCGGGGCCTGTACGCAATGATGCCGCCGGAAGGTAGGTCCCCGAAATGGCGCGAATTCTCTCCTGGTGACCCCATACACTTGCTGGCTTCCGGTATGCGGAGCTTTCGTCTGATAACACTGGTAGCATGTGCAAGTTGTTTGCAAAACATCTTGCAGACCAAGTGACGCATAGAAGCTTTCGCTTTTGGCCCGTTGTCAGTGCCACGACTGACTTCTACAACATCACTTTTCTTTACTGTTCTTTCTTTTTTTAACATACATACATGGATGCATACATACACACATACATACATACGTAGATACATACATACATACATACACACATACATGCATACATACGTACATACATACACGCATGTATACGTACATACATGCATATGTACCTACCTACCTACCTACCTACCTACCTACCTAGCCACACACCCACCTACCTACCTACCTAGCCACACACCCACCTACCTACCTACCTACCTACCTACCTACCTACCTACCTACCTACCTACCTACCTACCTACCTACCTATCTATCTACCTACCTACATACATATATATAGACATACATACATAGAAAAAAAACACGGATGGAATGGAGGTAAGAGTTCTGTCCTTTGGCCTGTTAGAATAGGATTTCGCAGTCGTTGGTGCAGTTAATTCGACAGGGAAAGGTCAAAGTTTGTGATGCCGCATGCTTAATCTGGAGAGGGTAGTGTTTTCCTGTTTGATAATCGAAACTTATCCAGATGTTTGCATTTAGTGAAAATATCGGATGCAGAATTCAGTTGGTAGGTGGAGTTCTTAGATTTAAAGAGAATATTAGTTCTTTGGGATATACAAAGGCTGCACCTCTTTGGCCCTTTGAAGGTATGGTGTGGGTCGTTCTACGATGCTTCACTTGATAGTCTGTGTAGTATTGTTGTCTTCAAATTCCAGATATGGGTTGCTAACTTAGTGGTTTTATCCTTATCTATGAATCTGTGGAGTCCCAGACACTTGCCTACTCCACCTGTAATGCATGTTTAGCTCTGTGTTTAGGAAGCTGAGGACACCTTAGTTATACAAAATAACGAAACTAAAAAAAAAAATGTATATTGGTCTATGGTAAATGAGTTAGAAAAATTGACATACCAACCACCAATCATCTTTCCGAGATGTAGATATGAAAATCACCAAGTTAGCCAGCTATATCTGAGACCTGAAGACAAATTCTGAAATTAAGGCCGCTGTTGCTTTGCCTCTTGAAAACATCCCGTGTATTGAAAGGATTAAATAGATTACGAGCTATATGTCGTTGGGCACACAGAAATTATTGAGATTCGTACGTAACCTCTTTTTGCATTATTGTATAACTTTGTCGTTTCGAATGATCTATCACCCAAATGTGTTCTTGTGCTAAACAACATTTCTGGCCAATCTCGAAATCTCTGCATTCATCAAGATCATCGTAAAAAATTAAGGCAGTTTTTGTGTTCCGGTGTTCTTCCAGAACTGCTAATTCTCTGGTAGGAAGGCCTTTTTCTTCTCTTTCCTTGTCAGCAATTATTACTCTCCGATCCATTAGCTGCATCGAAGCATAAAATCTATTCTGCAACAGACGGATCAGGGCGAAATAACGACTTTCAGGATATGATACCTCTAAGAATTCTTTAAGAAATGGACACACTGATATAACTAAAATATCATTGGCAGTCATTTAACATTTTGAATGCCAGTATCGGCAAGTCAGGAAAATGCATCTGTGCTTAAATATAGTTTTGAAGAATGTTTCATCTGAGTCAAGGAATCGCAAAAGCGAAGGTGTTTCTACTGAAGATGTAGCTGATTTAGAAAATACATGAACATATAAAAAGGCTCTGATTTTCCGACGGTCTTGAAGAATTCAGAGAAAATATTAAAAAAGTTACCAGAGTAAATGCGACAAACGTGAACCATGGTAAATAAGTGGAATATCATTAATTTTGTGATTGAATGACTTGAACTAGAAAAAAACATTCCACTGAATTGAGTAATGAATTGTGATAAGGCAAAGTCTACTCCTGATGAACTGAAGGATTATATTCGGAATGTGTTGTGAATATAGTAAAAAAATTAATTAAGCAAAAAATTGATATATAAAATAAAACTGATACCTACAAGCAATATACCTCGCTAATACTAACTCTGTGAACCGTGGCAAAATGACACGGAAAAGTTGAATTGAAATTTTTAAGGAAAGAAAAAGAAAAGCATAGCAATCAAATCTGGATTTATTTTAGGACAGGTCATCACCCTCAGCATGGCTGACTCTCATTGGATGATCCTCAACCATGACCATCATCGCAGAACTAGATTTATGTCCAGCGCCATCTTTGAACGAAACTAGCACACAGGGATGCTATCAAAATTTATATGTAATATTTGTTTTTAGCAAATAAGGTAGTAAATTATAAACTTCGTTCCTATTCATGTATTTCCTACATATTAAAATATATAAACTTTATGTTTTGTACTTTTATTGTCATCGCACGAATAAAAACAAGGATGTTATCCTGCTTTGTTGCCTTAGTATTTACAATAACAAAATCTATGTATATACAACATAGGCGTTATAATATGTAGACTAACTACATAAACATTTCTTCTTGTTTCATGCACGCCTTTGGTGCATAATGTATTTATGAAGATTTTTATCACACCGCATTCTAATGCCCCAAAACGCAAAATTAGTCTGACCAAGTTAGTTAGCTTCCATTTTGCATCCGCTTTACACAGCATTGCTGTCATGTTTTCTTCGTTGGCGGTTCACAACCTTATCTTGGTTCATTTATATTTTAACTAAATGCAAATACGTGAATTCACCATGTGTGTGTGTATTCTGGTGTATTCTAATTCTGGTAAAGCTTTTGCTCGTTTAGGGGTTTCTAGTTTATGTAGGTTGTGTTGCACTATTAACCCCACGTGTATATGTGTGTGTACGTGTCTTTTGTATGTATGTGAGTGTGTGTGTGTGTGTGTGTGTGTGTGTGTGTGTGTGTGTGTGTGTG
>NC_068987.1:23329611-23330607 GCF_001194135.2 Octopus bimaculoides | reverse complement strand
AAGTTACCCAAAACTTGGGGTCTTGGGCGACTTCAGCGATACCCACTACGCCGAACTGAGGATTACTTCCTTTGTCCCCGCCTTATTCCCCTCTATCCCTCCGTTCCTTCGTCCGTTTGTCCGTCCGCCCATCCGTCCGTCCGTCCGTCCCACCTGTTTCGGAGGCTTTGTAAAAGGTCAAGGATACAGCCCTCTCTCCTGCTTAAAAATAAACACACACACACACACACAAACACACACACACACATACACACACAAGCACACATACATATATATATATATGCATATGTATGTGCGAATCTGTGTGTGTGTGTGTGTGTGTGTGTGTGTGAAAATGTGTATATACATACACGTATATGCATGCTTCTCTATCTATCTATGTAGGTATGTATACGTTTGTGCGTGTATATATATATATATATATATATATAGTTGAATAGATAGATATACACACGTAAGAAACGAGATCGCTTTAGTTGTAACGCCCTTTATCATGTCTGACAGATCAGAGCTGATATAGGTTAAGGTATAAACAGCAATATCAACAACAACAGCAGCAATATGGACTTCGTTATGAAACCATGTGATCTGTTATCTCTGTTATTATATTAGAGCTATTACATTTCTTCAAGTCTATAAACATGACACACAGACAGACCAACAATACATCATATGTTATCGTTTTCATAAGCCTCAACGCTTCCCTTTCATCTGCTTTGCTGTTTATGTAATACATTTTATGCTCTTTTGACTCTTTCAGCTTTCTTGTTGAATATATAATCGCTCAGCTGGAGCAGTTCTCACTCGCGTATTTGGCCATAGGAGAATACGGGTGGGTGGGAGGTTCGGATTCTCCTTTGCCTTTTTAAAATCGTGTGTATGTATGTGTGTGTGTGTGTGTGTGTGTGTGTGTGTGTGTGTATGCGCACATGAAACTTGTAAGTTATGTATATATATTTATTTTTATAGTGATATATGTACTTTTTGTTCAGGTAT
>NC_068987.1:23326538-23328613 GCF_001194135.2 Octopus bimaculoides | reverse complement strand
ACACACACACACACACACACACACACATATATATATATATATATATATATATGGGTACAGGACGTCACCAACGGTGCAAATAACATGCAATACGTAAATAAACAAGAGAAAAACGTGCACCAGGTGTCAAAATGTCGACATCATCATGACTGCTGCTCGATTCTCAGTGAACACTGTAACGGCTGTAAGACGTGATATGGACAGCCACAACGGAGACTACGAAGCCAATTCTGTGTTCGGCAGGAAGGGACACAGCAAGCCTTCTGACTGCATCCGCACGCCGAAATTTTACTAACAAGTACAGGACAATGTGATGGAAGATCCGAGCAAGTGAATCCGGGCTCTGGCGAGAAAAGTGAGTGTTGGAGTTGCCACCATGAAACTGTCCTTGAACGAGAACCTTCGCTACCGCTCGTACAATAGGCACAAGAGATAAATTCTGATAGCCAAGGCCAAGGAGAACCGCTTAACGAAGGCGAAGAAGTTGCGGCATCCTGCTGAACCAGTAGGTGATGTGGTTTTCAAATGAAAAGAACTTTAGACAGAACCAGTTGTGCAACATCTCGAACAATAAGTAGATTGCCTACAATCCATGTGATATCCAACGTATCATGAAAACCAAATTAACCCAAGCTGTGCTGATCTTTGGGCGTGTTTCCAGTGAGGTTTTACCAACCCGAATCTTTGAACAGAGCCTTAGGCTCAATTCAGACGGCGATGCCAAACACTGGCTGGAGAGGGTTACTGCTGGAAGGCCATATGTGTGATTGCAGGATTCATTCAGTTCTTTGCCATAGCTCCGGAGAGAGTCAGAAGTGGTTGTCGGAGAATTTCTATGACTACCCCAGCCCCAATTTCCGGTTTCCTAATTCCCTCTATTGTAATCCAATGGATTATTATGTGTGGGATGCAAATGAGAAAAGCATCATCTGCTCTGCCGGCAGCACCAACGTCGAGCTGGTAACTAAGATAAAGGAAGTGTTCGAAGATCTTCCCAGGAACACAGTGAAGAACCTACGCATCAGGTTTCGGAGGTATCTTGAGGCTGTAATGGAAGCTGAGGGCAGCTACATTGAATAAACTATCTCTCAACCATAATCTAGTTTATTATTTTTTTTTAAAGTACTTATTTTTTTATGAGATATTGTATTTTCTTTTCCTTTTATGCAAACCATCATTTAGCCCGAATACACTATATGTATGTATGTATGTATGTATGTATGTATGTATGTATGTATGTATGTATGTATATATGTATGTATGTAAGCATGCATGCATGTGCAACCTTTAATCAAAGTACATTTTTTTCTCTCTGTTTGTTTTTCTTCTCTCCATCTTTTTTCTGTCCTCATTCTTTTCTGCAGAAGAGCGTAGGCTCGAAATGTCAAAGTTTCTTCTTTTTTCCCGATCAAATTCATATACTTTGTTGTTCTCTTACTTGTTTTGTCTTTTGTTTTTGTTTTTTTGTATGACACACACACACACACACACACACACACACATTGTGTCTGAAGAGAGTCATATTGTCTTAATGCCTTATTAACTAACATACCTGTTGCCAGACATAGGGTCTTCCAGTATGTATATATGTATGTACATACATACACACATACAAACACATGCACGCATAAAAGGCAGTCCTGCGTTTGATTTAAGAGATTATGGGCCATCTAAATAACAAAGTTGATCCTGGTAGTATTTGAACTCAGAAGCTCAATGCTCGTAACTAAATACTGCTAGGCATTATGTCAAATATAGAACGGAATCTGCCAATCATTTTATTGTTTAATAATATATTGCCATTCGAGTCAGGCAAGTTTATTTAAGCACAAACCTTATCGTTCGTTGTTGTTTTTGGTGTATTTGGTTGATGTGGTCTGAAATACTGTACACGTGACTGTGACATGTTAATTATTAAGTCGGGTGACATGAGCCAGTAGACGCGTTAACGCCGGTATACATTCATGCGTGTTTGTGCACGTGTATGCGTATGTATACGCGTGCGTGCGTGTGTTTGTGTGTGTGAATGTGTATGTTTGTGTGTGTGTTTTGTGTGTGTGTATACTAGGCCTGAT
>NC_068987.1:23324554-23325691 GCF_001194135.2 Octopus bimaculoides | reverse complement strand
TATATATATATATATATATATATATAGGGTGCGAGTTTATATTTTTAATTTCACGCATGCGCATTGTTTTCGATTTTGTCGACTACACAGTATAGTAAGGTCAGTTGGACACCGTCTTGTGAGAAAAATAGCGCCATGACGCAATTCACTCTGCCAGAAATTTGGAAACGACATGCTGTACTGCTAGGTATTCGCGCCGGAAGCTCCAATACGAACATTTCGAAGTGTTTAGGTGTCGATCTGAGGACAGTGCAATCTGAGATCATGTACTGAGAGTGATGAAAATCCAGTCAACATCATGGTGTTTGGAGTTATCACTGGTGATAGCGAAGTTATGCCTCTATTCATCATCCTACACGGCTTCAGAGTCAACACGAAGGCGAACATCAAATGATTGGAAAGAGTTGTGTTGCTCTGGGTCAAGAAGGTGGCTGCTGGAAGACCCTATGTTTGGCAACAGGACTCTGCACCATGCCAGACACGTACGAGAACCCAGTCATAGCTGTCAGACAATTTCTGCGACTACATCACCCCTAACACCGAGCCATCTGACTCACCAGACTGCAACCCCCTTGATTATTATGTGTGGGGTGCAGTTGAGCGAGAGACCAGCAAAATTCCTTGCAACACGAAAGATGAACTGAAGGCAAGGATTATGGCAGTATTCAACAACTTAAACAAGGATAACTGGTGTTGCTGTGTTTATGTTCACGTAACATAGCGGTTCGGTAAAAGTGACCAATAAAAAAAGGACCAGGCATAAAAAAGAAAGATTAAAATTCTTCAAGGCGGTGCCTCAGCGTGACCACAGTCTAATGAGTGATGACTGGAAAAAAAAATAAAAGAACCACTAAATTTCTTAGGAAAACTTAAAGCTAAGGACGGTAACTCTTGTACTATGGCCTTGAAACCTCTCACGGTCGTTTTACTTGTTAGAAATAGCAACCCAAATGCTTTAAAATCAGACCCCAATGCTGGATGTCCAAGAACCAAATGAAGGGCAGATTTTCAATCCCGGGATCATCTTGATTCGAAAAAGGTATAATATGTCTATGTAGAGCAAATGTAGACTGAGATACAGGGATCCCAGATGAACAGACAGAATTTCGCTTTTATTAATATATATATATATATATA
>NC_068987.1:23320180-23321334 GCF_001194135.2 Octopus bimaculoides | reverse complement strand
CGATGCTGGTGTGTTTACGTCTCCGTAACTTAGCGGTTCAGCAAAAGAGACCGATAGAATAAGTACTAGGCTTCCAAAGAATAAGTCCTGGGGTCGATTTGCTCGACTAAAGGCGGTGCTCCAGCATGGCCACAGTCGAAAGACTGAAACAAGTAAAAGAGTAAAAGAGTAAAAGAATAATAATAGAAGAAGAAGAAGAAGAAGAAGAAGAAGAAGAAGAAGAAGAAGAAGAAGAAGAAGAAGAAGAAGAAGAAGAAGTCGTTAAGGATGAAACAAAATAAATAACTACATTTAAAATTTAAACTGTGAAACCAGCTGCAACAATCTCTGTTATTATACCAAAATAATTGTGAAATAAATAATAAATAATAAATAATTAGATTGAAAGTGGAATAGAGTAGGGTGTGAGGTCTTGAGACAGAAGTCTTCACAAAAATGATGGTAGAGATCGGTGTGGTGATATTGTTTGTGTGTGATGTGAGCAGTTGAAGAATGTGGGGGCTGATACAGAACGATATAAAGTGTTAGTGTTGTGAGACTGGTATAGAGTGATCAGATATTTCTGTTGTCTTGATATCCACTTAAGATATCAATCTTTTTGTTCATAAATAATGAAGCAGACGGTAATAATATACTTAAATATATCGAGCGCATTAAGCTTTTAGCCAACAGAAACTACATTATATGGCAGAGAGTTAAACACCGTTGAGCATTGTTTAGCTACAATAAACAAATGCAAGAGAGACAAGGCAATATGTAAAATAAATGAATTACATAAAAGAAGTTTGCTTCTTAACCATATGGTTTCAGGTTCAATCCTATTATGTGGATTTGGTAAAAGGAAACTGAAGCCCGTCGCATACACACACACACACACACTCGCTGCTTTCTTCCAAGGAGTCTAATGCTCTTAGCTTAGTTTTTCCTTGGGGCTGGCCAGAGTGGAGCAATATCGAGAATAACCAGCCGAAATTGCAAAGATAATCTGGATCTCGACTGAAGAGAGAAAACTCCGAATGACCTGTCCGTGTTTTCTTTGTATCGTCTATCTGGATGTTTTGTCCCTTTCTTGTATCACCTAACTGTCTGGATGCTTTGTGTTCTTGTCCCATTCAGTATTATATATACATACATACATACATATATATATATAT
>NC_068987.1:23316918-23319291 GCF_001194135.2 Octopus bimaculoides | reverse complement strand
TATATATATATATATATATATATATATATATATATATGTACATCTGTGTTTGTGAGTCTATTTACGTTTATGTTTCACACTTCCACCCCTTATAACCGGTGTTGGTTTGTTTACGTCAACGTAACTTAGTGTTTCGGCAAGACAGACCAATAAAATAGGTACTAGGCTTAAAAAAAATAAGTAGCGAGGTCGATCTGCTTGATTAATCCCTTCAAAGCGGTACCTGCAACTAGGCTGCAGTCTAATGATTGAAACAAGTAAAAGATAAACGGTAAAACCAAGAGCAGATATACGGAGATTCTGAATAAAGCATGTGTTTACGTAAACAGATTGAAAATAAAAGGAGACTTTATCAAACAGAAAACTATATAGAGGAAAAATACCCCATTGTGGAACTTAAGTTTGTAAGTATCTGAACATGACTGAAGTATCTTTTATTGTGAAGACGAAACCTAATCTTTAGGAAGACAGCTTTAGTCAACTGAGATTTTCCAAGTAACAGACATATAATATTCCACCAAACTCTTCTCAACTGAGTAGAATATAGTTTGCTAAAGATGTTTGATAAGTCCGAAACATTCTCGTTGTTTTCACTAGTTGATACGTGACTCTGCGATTCAAGTGGTTAAGTCTACACACGTCACCACTTTTCCATCCCACACAGAACATTAATAGAGCGAGAGAGAGAGTGACAAAATGAAACAGATGGGTAGAGACATATATATACGTCATTGGATCAATGTCACATACGTGTGTGCCACCCGTACCCGACTCTGCCTAAGTGTCAGTGACTGGAATGCAGTAAGAAACATTGCAGGTTGACTGGCAGCTATATCAACTGCAGGTTTGATTTCGCAGCATCTTCCGTTCGATTTACTCACCAAAGGGTATCTACAAAACAGTATTGGTTTTGAAAGAAGTACATTTGCACACAAATGGGTGGCCGTTGAATTTCATGAGTTCACCTGTCGTTTAACAGACATGGTCTTTTTATTCGGCAATATATTCAGAAAGCACTCTCCTCATCAAGCAGGCTCTCTACTTATCAGTACCTGAATGATTATCCTTCGCTGAAGAGGTGTTAAGAGATCGAAATATGTCCAGCATTGTTACCCTGTCTGCAAATGATCAAACTACCTTTCCTCTATATTTCTTTGCCTAAATTTAATTATTCAGTACTCTGACGCATTAAAATGCTCGACAAATCTATGTTATTTATATATTTTCAATTGTCTTCTTGTTTTGAATTTTTGTAGCTATACGCTGTCCAATAGCATTTACCTCCTCTGGATATAAATATAATTTCGATAAAATAAAAGTTTAACGAGCTTGCTATATTTTAAGTATGTTGTTATCGTCTGCTTCATTATTTATGAACAAAAAGATCGATATCTCAAGAGCAGATCATCAAAAGAATAACCACGGAAACAGCTGATCTGATTTTTCCATCATTGAATCGATTTAAAATAGAAAGAAAAGAGAAAGAGAGAGAGAGAGAGAGAGAGAGAGAGAGAGAGGGAGGGGGAGAGAGGGGGAGAGAGAGAGAGAGAGGGGGGAGCCACGCACACGTACATACACGCGCACACATCACACATAAGGACATATATACACACTTATGCACACATATGTACACAAACATTTACAAAAGTGCACATGACTTCTCTTATTGCTTCTGAAACGCATACAAATGCAGGACAGCCATCTGTCATTCGCTGGCGACTGTGGTTTGGTACTATAAACCGAGTAAAATGTATAAGATACATGTAGCGTGGTAGCAGGTACCATGGCTTTGTTAATTTTTTCAGGTGTCTATGTGTCCGTGATCAAGACACCCATTCGGCTCCATTACTCTTCTCAAAACACATCATCAATGGATGTGGTATTCCGTCGGTTACGACGACGAGGGTTCCAGGTGATCCGATCAACGCAACAGCCTGCGTGCAAGTGGTTGAGCACTCCATAGACACGCATACCCATAACATAGATCTCAGAGAGATGCAGCGAGACACAGAATGTGACCAGGTTGGCCCTTTGAAAAACAGTTACTATTCATTTTTGCCAGCTGAGTGGACTGGAACAATGTGAAATAAAGTGTTTTGCTCAAGGACACAAAGCGCCATTGGGAATCGAACTCACGACATTACAATCGTAAGCCTAACCACTAAGTCACGCATGTTCATTCTATGGATGTAACCGTTGGAGAATGAGATTGAGAGAGGCCTGCATAAGTACCCAGGTACTCATTACAGTTGAATAAACTATAGAGTAGAGCAACGCGAAAAGAAATGACTTTTTTAAGGACATAGCGGGGTCCAGAAATTGAAACCATGACCTTATCATTACAAGCCAAACACCCCTAAACACTAAGTCAAG
>NC_068987.1:23314677-23316729 GCF_001194135.2 Octopus bimaculoides | reverse complement strand
TGATAGTAGTAAGACAAAACAAGCAATAGAAAAATTTCATGGAAAACATTTGAAATTTCAACCGATTGTTTTGTTGAGGAAACCCAACGGAATAATACAATGACAAATATTGTTTCTTCCTATATTTTATTGTTGCTGCTTTTGTTTCCTTTCTCTGCTTCAAGTATCATATATATATATATATATTTACACACACACACACACACACACACACTCACACCAAAATAAATCGAAAATTAAAGTGAAAGTCAAAGTACTTAAGTAGATCTATAATTGATATAGCAAGCATAAAATTTTGATATTTTCATGTTTATTATCCAATAAATGGTAAGGGAATGAATGGTGGTGCGTGTGATTATGATCAAAATGGAATTACTTAAGTGGATATATATGTGTGTGTGTGTGTGTGTGTTTGTGTGTGTGTGTGTGTACATATATATGTAAATATATACACACATGTATATATGTGTTTATAATATCTCTATCTATCTATCTATCTATCTATCTATCTATCTATCTATCTATCTATCTATCTATATATAGATATGTGTGTGTGTGTGTGTGTGTGTGTGTGTGTGTGTGTGTCTGTGTCTGTGTGTGTAATACATGAGTGTAATATATATTTAGTATAATACATATATATATTATAAATATATTTATAAATAAAGCAAGGAGGCGAGCTGGCAGAAACGTTGGCACGTCGGGCGAAATGCTTAACGTTATTTCGTCTGCCGCTACGTTCTGAGTTCAAATTTCGCCGAGGTCGACTTTGCCTTTTATCCTTTCGGGGTCGATTAAATAAGTAATCGACTTTATCCGTTTGTCTGTCCTTGTTTGTCCCCTCTGTGTGTAGCCCCTTGTGGGTAGTAAAAAAAACAAAACATATATATATATTAAATATGTATATGTACATATATATATTTATATATACATACATAATACACACAGATACACACATATGCACATATGTCTTTCTAAGCCCTGTAAAAGAACTCGGAAGATTAGGCCTCCAGCCAGGCCTTTAGCAATCCCTTTAAAACCAGGAACTATTTAGTACCCCCTCGTATATGTATACACACACACACACACACACACCTATATAAATGCATACATATATAAATACATACATACGTACGTACATATGTACGTATGTATAAATACATACATACGTATGTACATATGTACATATGTCCCACTTGACAACCGATCTTGGCTTGTTTATATCACCGTCACTTAGCGGTACGGGAAAGAGACTGGTACATTGAGTACCAGACCGTAAAAGCTAAATTCTGGTGCCGATCTGATTGACAAACTCCTTCTTGGCAGTACAGCAGCATAGTCGGAGTCCCAGACTGAAAGAAATAAAATTATACAAGAATTATAAAAAATACTTATACATTCCAATATAAGGAATATTGGTAAAGCATATCTTTAAGACTTTGACTGAACACAAACCCAACAGACTTGATATAGTTAGAACAGAAAAGAAAAGAAACATAAAATGCAAGTACATCTCCAAAAGGCCGGAATGTACTTGGCGCTCTCGCTGGCTGCTGCTGGGACAGATTTTCGCCTCTTTCTGATATTTATTGTTTTTCACATACGAAGACAATAAGAGATCTTATCTCAGGACAAATAGGGCAGTAACTGACAGTAACTGGCCTATCGATAATGGGTATACATTAAGTTTGATACATAGATAGCTATTTAAAACTATGTACAGTTTCTGAGGTCACATAGCTACCAGATACAAACATTTAATTAAAAATTATTCAAAATATTTTTGACCAATTGCTTCAAGATATGCAACTTCTTTACTTTGGTTGCAAATTCAAATTAGTTTCCAAATTCACAGGATCGCTTGTTAATGCCATCAAATACCGTGAATTTCCAGACAAAATATTACCTTTAAATCTGTTAGTAGAACAGGAAGAAACTACAAAACTTAACTAAAATCAGACAGACACACATATATATAGATATGTATAAATATATATGTGTATATATGCATATCCATACACACATACGTACATATATATATATATATATATA
>NC_068987.1:23313807-23314450 GCF_001194135.2 Octopus bimaculoides | reverse complement strand
GGTTTCAGGTAATGCTGAGTAAGGGCTATGGAGAGACCACAATTAAGCTCCAGGTTCGATGATTATGCGAATAAAGGGTTATGCGAATAAGGGGTTATGTGAATAACGTAGATCATATATCAGCGTGTGAATATAAGGATTTACTTTTCGTAATGAGATAAAAGACCAAGGCTGTGTATAATATAGAACATTTATAAATAGAATGTCTTACAGCTGTTTCCAGGATATTTATTATATCCCTTCATCGGAGACGGTGTGAGAGGATGATGTAAGCAATAGTTAGTTTAGTTAAGATAGGAAATAGAGAGTGAATGTAGGGATATTGTATTTGTAAATCCAATGTTTAGGCAGAAACAAATAATATCCCTACATTCACTCTCTATTTCCTATCTTATCTAATCATCCTCTCACACCGTCTCCGATGAAGGGATATAATAAATATCCTGGAAACAGTTGTAAGACATTCTATTTATAAATGTTCTATATTATACACAGCCTTGGTCTTTTATCTCATTACGGAAAGTAAATCCTTATACACACACACACACACAGACACGCACACACACACATATATATATATACTTAATCATATCAAAGGGAAATGGAAACTAATAAAAATTTACATCCAAGTGGCCTAGCGTAT
>NC_068987.1:23311627-23312478 GCF_001194135.2 Octopus bimaculoides | reverse complement strand
ACATATATACGACGGGCTTCTTTCAGTTTCCGTCTACCAAATTCACTCACAAGGCTTTGGTCGGCCCGAGGCTATAGTAGAAGACACTTGCCCAAGGTGCCACGCAGTGGAACGGAACCCAGAACCATGTGGTTGGTAAGCAAGCTACTTACCACACAGCCACTCCTGTATGTATGTATGTATGTATGTATGTATCCATCTATATACATACATACATACATACATACATACATACATACGTACGTACAACCACGCTTTACATCGTAATGAAAAAAGAGTCAACGTAGCAGGTGCAAGATGAGTGCACATATTAGGCTTGGCGACCGGCAGTGAGTAAAGGATCGCTATACACAGTGAGAGACAATTTAAATCATAGAGTCGGCGGAGATGGAGGAAAACAAAAAAGAGGGGAAATGGGGGAAGGAGGAAGAGGTGGCGGTGGAGAAGGAAGAGGTGGCAGAGGAGGCGAAGCGGGAATAAATGAGAGAGAAATATATATTTTTTCGCTTGAAAGTTAGAGGATTCATTTCATCATTTCGTATAAGCACCACGAAATTTGATAAAACTCAGATTATATTGACTGTATGTACGCTATCTTTCTTGTTACTCATACTGGCAAAAGAATACTTCCAACGTTATAAATCATATGACGGGTAACACTCTCGTAAAGTCTTAATTAATCTATAAACGTCATAGAAGGTATCCACGGTAATTAAAACTTAATTGATAACAGATTGCTAAACCCCAGTATCTATCTATCTATCTATCTATCTATCTATCTAGTTGTCTGTCTGTCTATATATATATATATACAGAGAGAGAGAGAGAGAGAGAGGATATATATATATATA
>NC_068987.1:23310947-23311617 GCF_001194135.2 Octopus bimaculoides | reverse complement strand
GATAGTGTTATTGGACGCTCGGGAAAGGAAGGAGAGATAGTATGACGTTTCGGGCGGAGCCCTTCGTCGGAAAGACAGAAAGTTCGGAGAATGATATATCCATCCATCCATCCATCCATCCATCCATCCATCCATCCATCTATCCATCCATCCATCTCTTTCTCTTTGCTTCTGACTCTGTCACTCTGTCTGTTTGTCTGTCTGTCTCTCTTTTTCTTTCTCACTCTTTCTTTCCCCCATCTCTTTCCGTATAATTCTGTTAGAAATATCATTCATTCATTCATCTACCCATCCCTCTCCCTGCCTCTGTCTGTGTATCAGTCTCTCTCTCTCTCTGTACCTCTCTCTCTGTACCTCTCTCTCTGTACCTCTCTCTCTGTACCTCTCTCTCCGTACCTCTCTCTCTGTACTTCTCTCTCTGTACCTCTCTCTCTGTACCTCTCTCTCTGTCTCTGTCTCTGTCAGTCTGTCTGTCTGTCTCTGTCAGTCTGTCTGTCTGTCTCTGTCAGTCTGTCTCTGTCAGTCTGTCTGTCTGTCTCTGTCAGTCTGTCTGTCTGTCTCTGTCAGTCTGTCTGTCTGTCTGTCTGTCTGTCTGTCTGTCTATCTGTCTGTCTATCTGTCTGTCTCTCTCTCTCTCTCTCTCTCTCTCTCTCTCTCTCTCTCTCTCTCT
>NC_068987.1:23310237-23310861 GCF_001194135.2 Octopus bimaculoides | reverse complement strand
TCTCTCTCTCTCTCTCTCTCTCTCTCTCTCTCTCTCTCTCTCTCTCTCTCTCTCTCTCTCTCTCTCTCTGTGTCCTGTATCTCTGTTCCCCCTCTCTTTATCTTGCTAGAAAGAAAGACATAGGAAATGATAGATAGATAAACAATCATAAGATAGATAAATAAATAGACTGACAAAGAGAAAGGTAGATAAAATCGATAGATAGATAGATAGATAGATAGATAGATAGATAGACAGACAGATGGGTGGATAGATAGATGTTTACACAGACAGACAAAAAGTTAGCTTCTGCCAATGAACATAATGATGGGCCTTGAATTTTCAACAAGAATATATCGTCTGCTTTTGCACGTGAGCAAGACGTATGTCTTGAGGGTGAAGGACTGGGGAGTTTGTATGTATGTCAGTGTAATGTATATGATTGTGGGTGTACGAGTGGGGTAAGAGTTGTGATGACTAAGGCATCTACTTCCCTCGGGACTTTGGGTGTGTGTGTGTGTGTATGTGTACCTGTGTGTGTGAGTGTCTGTATGTGTGTGCGTATGTGTGTATGTGTGTGTACGCGTGTATGCTTATATATACTTTTAACCGTTTACTTGTTTCACTCTTTGGGTTGCGGCCATG
>NC_068987.1:23309366-23310227 GCF_001194135.2 Octopus bimaculoides | reverse complement strand
TATATATATATATACATACATACATACAAACGACGGGTTTTTTTCAGTTTCCGCCTGCTAAATCCACTCACAAAGTCATGATTAAGTTCGGGACTACAATAGAAGATGCTTGCCCAAGGTGCCACGCAGCAGGACTGAACCTGGAACCGTGTGGTTGGGAAGCAAAATTCTTACCACACAGCAGGGAGTTTCGTAATAAATGTCATCCACACAACGTTCGAATCGTGAGTCATTCTGTAACTTCTGTCGATAAATAATAGTAATAATCCAACGAATTTTAGCGACTCGTAAGGTTTGATAGGTAAAGAGAATTTAGGAATTTAAACTCAAAACGTAAAGAGCCGGAAGAAATGCAGCTAAGCATTTTGTTCGATGCGCTAACGCTTCTGCCAGCTCACCACCTTTGCAATAACAACATCAACAATAATAATCCTTTCTACTATAGGTACAAGACCTGAAATTTTTTGGGGAAGGGTATAGTGGATGTAATCGCCTCCAGTGCTTGACTGGTAGTTTGTTCAACGAACCCGAAAGGACAAAAGGCAAGGTCCACCTTGGCGGAATTTGAACTCAGAACGTAAAGACAGACGAAATGCCGCTAGGCATTTGGTCCGATGCGCTAACGTTTCTGCCAGCTCACCACCTTAACAACAATAACAACAACGACAATACTACTACTACTACTACTACTACTACTACTACTACTACTACTACTACTACTACTACTACTACTACTACTACTACTACTAATAATAATAATAATAATTGCCCAGATGCAGTACCAGGCAGTGGCTCTCATGGCTTCTGATCTTAATTGATTGGAAGTGTTATCATGTACATTGTTTTGTCTTGGTATAAAAT
>NC_068987.1:23306005-23307117 GCF_001194135.2 Octopus bimaculoides | reverse complement strand
GAAGAGGTGGTTTGAGAATAACTTGGTTGCTATTTTCAGCAGGTCGAGCGATCACGTGGCAGTTCCTGTATTGGTTTAGCTATTGTTGTTGTGGTTGGTGTTGCTGGTCATACCTCAGATAAGCGTTCTACCTTTGCTAATTACGTCTTTTATCCAGTTATATTACTTTCATAGTAAGGCGGTGAGCTGGCAGAAACGTTAGCACGTCTGTCTTTACGTTCTGAGTTCAAATTCCACCGCGGTTGACGTTGCCTCTCATTCTTTCGGGGTTGATAAATTAAGTACCAGTTGCGTACTGGGGTTGATCTAATCGACTGGCCCCTTCCCTAAAATTTCGGGCCTTGTGCCTAGAGCAGAAACGATATTACATCCATAGTGAAGTCGCGTGGCTTAGCGGTTAGGGTAATCGGCTTGCGATTGTAAGGTCGTGAGTTCGATTCCCGGCGGCACGTTGTGTCCTTGAGCAAGACACTTTTATTTCATGTTGCTCCTGTCCACTCAGCTGGCCAAAATGTGTAGTACCTGTATTTCAAAGGGCCGGTCTTGTCACTTACTGTGTCACGCCGAACCTCCCTGAGAAGTACATTAAGGGTACGCGTGTCTGTGGAGTGCTCAGCACATTAACTTCACGAGCAGGCTGTTCCGTTGATCGGATCAGCTGGAACCCTCGCCGTCGTAACCGACGGAGTGTCACTACATCCATATCTAGGATTACAATCATCCATTCTGACCTTCCATTATGTAAAGAGTAGATATTTTTGCTGTTGTTTCTACCATGCCTAAAGACCACTTTGAGGTCCCTTCATTAACTGGTATACACACAGCTTTACACGCCGCATCAGTAGCAAATCTGTTATCTGAACGACCGGACGTATAAATAGCGTTTGTTTACGAGAATAGATCCAGCGCCACCGTCGTCGCCATTACTTCTTGCTAAATTGACTCATCCACATTACATCATTCTACCACACATCTCCACATGCGCGCGCGCACACATACACACACACACACTCAAACCCATATATACTGACACATACATAAGTACGCGCGCACACACACTCATGCATCCCCCACACATACACATTCACAATAGTTCTTAGGGCTAACGAAGA
>NC_068987.1:23304712-23305649 GCF_001194135.2 Octopus bimaculoides | reverse complement strand
TCATGCATCCCCCACACATACACATTCACAATAGTTCTTAGGGCTAACGAAGAAAACCAAAGGCGGTCACTTGACATGCTAGAGACAACAGCGAAATGTTTGCCCCAAAATCACTACCGTCAGAACGCATTAGATTATATACTGTTTGTCTAGCCTTGAGCCTTGAGCCTGACATATACATCTTGGGTACTTTTAAACCTGTCGGAGTCCAGACCTCTCCAGATCCAACAATAATAGATTTATTCCAGAAAGAGAAAGAAAGAAAAAAAAGAGAAAGAAAGAGGAAGAAAGAAAAAAGAAACAAAGAGTGAGTGAGGAAGGGAGGGATTAGATTCGACTCCAGTTTTTTTTATTTATTAATCCGAAAAGGATGAGATAAAGTTGATCTGTCTAAAGCTTTGACGATTTCGGCAATTCTTCATCTATAACATTGTTACTAAATGCACAATAATGTGTATCACAGCTTATAATGCAGTATATGACATACAATAATATCGTCGCCTAGAATGTAGTTACTAAACATACAATAATGCATATCGCCGCTTGTAGTGTATATTGTCGCTTATAACGTAGCAAAAGATATTCAGTAATTTATATCACCGCTTATAGTGTAGTTTCTGTTGTTGGCACTCCGTCGCTTACGACGTCGAGGGTTCCAGTTGATCCGATCAACGGAACAGCCTGCTCGTGAAATTAACGTGCAAGTGGCTGAGCACTCTACAGACACGTCTACCCTTAACGTAGTTCTCGGGGATATTCAGCGTGACACAGTGTGACAAGGCTGACCCTTTGAATTACAGGCACAACAGAAACAGGGAGTAAGAGTGAGAGAAAGTTGTGGTGGAAGAGTACAGCAGAGTTCGCCACCATCCCCTGTCGGAGCCTCATGGAGCTTTAGATGTTTTCGCTCAATAAACACTCACAACGCCCGGTCTGG
>NC_068987.1:23302873-23304277 GCF_001194135.2 Octopus bimaculoides | reverse complement strand
GTCTGTCTTTACGTTCTGAGTTCATATTTCGCCGAGATCGACTTTGCCTGTCATCCTTCGGGGTCGATAAATTAAGTACCAGTTACGCATTGGGGTCGATGTAATCGACTCAATCCCTTTGTCTGTCCTTGTTTCTCCCCTCTATGTTTAGCCCCTTGTGGGCAATAAAGAAATAAGAATCGTTAGCACGCCGGGCGAAATGTTTAGCGGTATTTCGTCTGTCTTTACGTTCTGAGTTCATATTTCGCCGAGATCGACTTTGCCTGTCATCCTTCGGGGTCGATAAATTAAGTACCAGTTGCGTACCAGTGCCGATCTAATCGACTGCTCCCCACCACTCAAAAAAATTTCGGGCCATGTGCCTAGAGTAGATAAGAATAATAGGCGTGTTGACTAATTTCTTGAAAGGCTACAACGATTTCGAGTTCAGTTTTAGGTGACATCTAGGAAAATATCTATTTTAAATTTCTCTTTAACAACCAAAATCACACTGAAATTATTGATTGTTGTAATTATTCCTTTCCTTGTTGGGTGTCAACCACGCGCGACCACTCACACTGCTCGAAATCAACGATCCCACCATCACTGTACAGGTCGGCCACAAACACAAATTTCCATAAATGAACCCTACTGAAGATGGGTCCTTGGGCCCGAATTATATAAAGGCGTTTTAACTTTCATCTCTGTGTTAGAAGTTTCTCATTTTCCTCTTCATCTATTAAAATAACTGCATTTTATAGATCTAAAACAAGCCTGCTAACTCGCATAATCCGGGCTCCTCAAAATTCTTCATGGGGACATCAAAATCTTCCTTTCTGCCCTTCATAATTCAGCAAGATTTCTTGCTAAAAAAATGATACCTTAAAGTCAGCTAGTTACTATTGATATTAGTATGTCTTCTGGGAAAATTCATGTTCTTTTTTTGTTGAAGAAAACCACTTTTCTGGCGTACAAAAGGTTTATAATTACCAACATCAAATTGGATAAATTTGTATGAACCACTTGATGACTGCGATTTTGTTCTACTTATTCAGATTCGTAGACCACTTTGTGTTAGATTGTTCAACATAGATAGTTTTACTAATTACTAATAATTAAGATCATTTCGCAGATTTTGTTAATTAAGAAATATAGTACGGCGTTTCATATAAATGTCTCGAAGTCGCGACAGTTACAATGGCGAATGCAGTATGCCGAAAGACACTATGAAAGAGCCTTCCAGTTCGCAGGATGTGGGCATCAATCTTTCTCTTGATCGAACTGAGAAGGGAAGTAGCTTGGGGTCCCAGAATATCGGGTATTCGCACCGTTATAGGTTCGAAAGAGATCTATAGGAAGGTAGTTGTAAAAAAAAAACAAAAACGTTAAGTTACCTTCTCGAGCCATACTGACTCATTAGGTCTG
>NC_068987.1:23301621-23302233 GCF_001194135.2 Octopus bimaculoides | reverse complement strand
ATATATATATATATATATATATATATATATATATATATATATATATATACACACATATATACATTCATACACACGCACACGTATATACATACAAGCATATATATATATGTGTGTGTGTATGTGTGGGCGGGTGGTGGTTGTGTATGTGTACATTCGTGTATGTATGTTTGTATATAGATATGATTGCGGTTATGTGCGTGTGTGTGTGTAGGCACGTGTGTGTGTGGTGTATATGTGCGTCTGTGTATGTATGCGATAGTGTGTATGTGCATTGTGGGGATATGTGAATGAGCGCGTGGGCGTGACCGTATGAATGAACGTGCACTTGCTTATCTTCTTATCCCTTCATAAAAGTGTGTATGAATCAGGTAAGCTCATTTGTATAAATATTTCTGTAGGTGCAGCGATTGCACACCTGTAATACTATACATTCACTTCCTCACCCTCGCTCTCTACCACGCTCGTTCTCGGCCTCTCGCAATCACACCCACATTTACACACATACAAAGAAACACACACACACACAGACACACACACACACACACACACACACACACACACACACCCACGCACATTTATGCACATATAATTAGATGCAAAAAAGAAACAGCC
>NC_068987.1:23299871-23301161 GCF_001194135.2 Octopus bimaculoides | reverse complement strand
CTGTAATTCAAAGGGCCGGCCTTGTCATACTCTGTGTCACGCTGAATCTCTCCGAGAACTACGTTAAGGGTACACGTGTCTGTGGAGTGCTCAACCACTTGCACGTTAATTTCACGAGCAGGCTGTTGTGAAAGAGTACAGCAGGGTTCGCCACCATCCCCTGCCAGAGCCTCGTGGAGCTTTAGGTGTTTTCGCTCAATAAACACTCACAACGCCCGGTCTGGGAATCGAAACCGCGATCTTACGACCGCGAGTCCGCTGCCCTAACCACTGGGCCATTGCGCCTCCACGGCATACTATTGACCACGAAAGAAATGGAAGGCAAAGTAGATCGCTGCAGGATTTGAACTCACAACGTAAAGTGTTAGAAGAAATGTAGCAAAATATATTTTCTTATGTGTTTTAAGAAAAATAAAAAAAAGTTTGTGTTCGGGAATTGTGTACTTCGGAGTACGTTAGTTGCTGTGTCTAAAATTTTAAAGACAGTTGGATGAAATTCAAGGGAGATTTGGCTGCTATTACTTGCCTGTCAACCGATCACGTAGAAGTTAATTCAAAACCTGTGCATGTATGTATGTATGTATGTATGTATGTATTTATGTGTATATATAGATACATACGTCTATGTGTGCGTGTGTATGCTTGTGCGTATATATATATATATATATATATATGTATGTGTGTGTGTGTGTATATATATATATATTTGAATGCATATATGTATGTATGTATGTATGCGTGTCTGTATGGGTGCGTCTGTGTGTATGCATGCCAGTGGGAATATATACATACATACATACATACATACACAAAAGAAATACTTGTATGCGTGTATGAGTATGTGAGTGTATATGTGTGTGTCTGAGTGTATGTATGTGTACGCCTGAAGGCGCGCGCGTGTGTGTATGATAGAGTTAGGGTGGGGTGGGGGTAAGCAGTTTGGTGGCGTGCCCATTTAGTTGTATAATGCTCAATTGCTGTGATGCTGGAATCTAAAGTCTTCAACAGTCGAATGCCTAAATACCTAACGTCACTTGATCTCCCTCTCTTGAGACTCAGTGAACCAAAGATCGGTTTTATTGGAATTTTCTCTTTGAGAATCTCAAACTCCCTAATGATGCCATCGCGCATACATATTTGTTAACTGAATGCATGCATAAAGAAACCACTGACGAGGGAAAGGTTGTTTGTTAAATGGATTTGTGTGTGTGTGCTTGTGTGCTTGTGTGTGTGTGTGTGTGTGTGTGTGCTTGTGTGCTTGTGTGTGTGTGTGTGTGTGTGTGTGTGTGT
>NC_068987.1:23293102-23297804 GCF_001194135.2 Octopus bimaculoides | reverse complement strand
ATATATATATATATATATATATAAGTGGGTTTGTGTGCGTGTGTGCTTGTCACTTACCACCATTCTATAACCGGTGCTTGTCTGCTTACGTCCCTGTGATTTAGCGGCGCGGCCAAAGAAGCCAATAGAACAAGTATTAAGCTTTTAAAAAAGTAAGAACTAGGATTGATTCGTTCGACTACGACTCTTCAAGGCGGTGCACCAGCATGGCTGCAGTGCAATAACTGAAACAACTGAAGATAAACAATATACATATTCATGATATATGTTATTGATTACATGTTACAATTAATAATCTGGTATGCAAATTAGCGAAAGTAGCACTTGTTGCTCTTTCCATTTTTCATTAAAATTCTCCTGATCAGGCGGCGACAATCCGGCATAACCTGTCGTGTTGTTCTTCAGTTTGATCTGTAACGTGAGCTCTGTAGTATAAACCACGGTGGCATTTTAAACGGTACATCTAAATGTATGTATGCAATGCAAATTCAATCTTCTTTTGAACAAATTGTTAACTTCTTGAAATTATTTCCATTCTCATGTTGAGAGTCGCTAAAATCTGTCGCTAGTTGTTATTTTTTAAAATTCTTCCTCCAGCTAAAAGAAAAATTGATTTTGTTTTTGCATGCCATTCAGTACATCACTGCTCAAATTATTTAAATTCATGCAATTAGTTCATTGGAATTATTTCCCTTTGATTATCTTGTGTGCATACATGCATGCATGCTTGCATAAATACATACATATACGTATATATATATATATATATATTTATATATAGGCATATATATATGTATATATGGATGTGTATGTGTGTGTGAAGTGACAAAAGATGGGCAAGTACTTATACATAGCATTAAATTATTTGTAAACTGTAATACATAAAATGCAAGCATTAATATATTCGGCGAAGAAAATTCATCTTTACAGCTGTTTCAAACATTCAGCGCGTGGCTGATGCAATAAAGTGCATTACGCGAGCGGATGACATACTGATGCATCAAACATGTAAAAATTATTATCAATGCATAAACAAGATACTTTAATAAATGTTTAGGATGGAAGCGTTGAAACGCCGACTTTCCTCGACAGAATGATGAAAGATCCTCTTGGCTACGGTTATCTATCTATCTATCTATCTATCTATCTATCTATCTATCTATCTATCTATCTATATATATATATATCTATTTATCCATCCAGACCATATACAAATTCAAATACATACAGACGCACACGCACGCTCACACACGCACACACACACAAACACACACACACACACACACACGTACACACATAAGTGCACGTACGCACACACATGTACGCAGACTCACAAACATACATATTACATATATTTGAAAAAAATCTATGTTACGCGGTCACATTGATTAGCATGTGATCATTAGCTATTCCAGCATCACAGGTCAAAGTGTGTTACTATGTTGTTCTGTGTCAGTATGTCCCTTGATTCCCTCTCCTTATCTCGTCTGCTTTCTTTCAATCATAACTTCTTTATCCACTCTAGTCATCTCTGAAACTGCCATATCTCTAGTCTAATATTTAAGCTTCACAATTATAATTATTACCGATATCAAAGGTCAATTACATAATTACGATAAGTTTTCTTAACCCTGACCTCTTCTCAGACTTCAAAATCATCCGATAAAGTCCAAACAGGGACGATGAACTAGCAGAGTCTTTTAATATCTATTTCCATTTATGTTTACGACGTATTATAGGAATATACATATATTAATATGTATCAATCGAAGCACGTGACTAGTTCTTTATTTTCATCATTGATCGAAAAGATTGTTGGCGAAGCTGATTATTCCCCACGGAATTTGGATTTCTAATGACCCGGTTAATCCTTTGGTAGAAGGCCTGACAAAATGCGAGATGATAATAAATTAGGACCCAGTTCGTTTAGAGTTCAAATCCAGCCGCAATATGTCCACATAGCAGTTCTTGGGCCGAACGTTTCCACCATTCCTTTAACTACGACCACGAACTACTTTAATTTATTTATGTATTTCTTCACAAAATTTTTCAGTTTGTATATGTGCGCGCACGGGGTTTAAATTCGTCTTCTTACACACACATACCTACACACCATGTTGAACCGTTAATCCTTATACATTTTCTCTCTCTCTCCGTTTCTTTTCCTGTTAATCCTTTCTGTCGAAGACTGTAAGCTCTAAACGTCAAAGACTTCCATTCTTACCGAGCGTTAAACTAGTACACCTGCTTGTTGTTCCTACACCTGTTTTCGTCTGTTGTTTTCTGCAAACTTGAACTATACACACACACACACACACACACACACACACATACACACTATACACATGCACATAAACCTATATATATATTTGTATGTGTGTATGTATATACACATATATACATATATACTACAAACATACATAAATACGTACATATAATCTATCTATCTATCTATCTATCTATCTATCTATCTATCTATCTATATATATATATATATACACATACACACACATTCACAAGCACACATGTCTTGTTGGCGACTTCAGCAGCAGCGGCAACAGCAGTGACAACAGCAACAGCAGCGACTGCAGCAGAAGCAGAAAAACAACCTCCAGTAAACCATGAAAAATAAAAGAGTGTCGACGATATATAAAATAAAAATATGAGTCTCATATATCGGCCTAGTTATCTGAACTGTGGTGAGAAGCTTTCCATTTCCAATATGGTCGAAAGCAAGACAAAGCCACATCTATTGTCAAAATATGAATATCTATCTAGCAGACATAATCTGAAAGATTTTTGATAGAACGGAATTGCCAATAATAATAATAATAATAATAATAATAATAATAATAATAATAATAATAATAATAATAATAAACATTCAGACAAATATATATTAAAAACACCAGTACTTACAAGTATATATAACATACAGAAAATAGCACTACTAGGCACCGCACACATTCTACATAGAACACTTTTAGTACAGTAAAAATAAGAGTATCCCGACAAACCACAGCACTTACCCAAGGCACACAGAGCTGCGCTCGGTAGTGCAATGAAAGCACGTGATAAAAATAAGACTATTGAATAATAATGATTTCAAATTTTGCCACAAGGGCAGTAATTTTAAGAATTTTAAGGGAGGGGATAAGTCGATTATATCGACCCCGGTGTTTCACTGATACTTAATTTATCGACCCCGAAAGGATAAATGTCAAAGTCGACCTCGCCGGAATTGGAACTCAGAACGTAAAGACGAACGAAATACCGTTAAGCATTTCGTTCAGCGCGCTTACGTTGCTGCCAGCTCGCCGCCTTTAATAATAACGATAATAATAATAATAATAATAATAATAATAATAATAATAATAATAATAATAATAATAATAATGATGATGATGATGATGATGATGATGACGATGATGATGGTGATGGTGTAAACCAGTGACTGTCTCACATAAGATGCTGCCTGTATCTAAGTGGGTGAACTGATTGTTTAACAAAGAAAAACCATATACTATATCTGAAAAAATATACTACCTGCAGCTTGACTGCGAAAAGTATGGCGATAATGCTGTGCGAGGTGTTATGAAAATTCTTTTATCTAATAAAACAATTCGAAGAAAAATGGTTGTTGTAATAACTACTATTGTAAAGCGTGTTTCTGGAAGTATGAAAAGTTCCACGTTTGCCATTCAAGTTGAAGATGAATCGGCAGTTATTAATGGAAAAGTACAGTCGTTTGGCAGTGTCACCATCTATTCACTATTGTTAAATAATCGCCTAGTTTCTATGAAAATATCGTATGGCACGATATTTTCCAAACCGTGTTTGAATGTCTGGAAGAGATGATGAGATTTTCACCGGATTCTTGTACTGGAATTTATACGGATGGAGCGCCATGTATGATAGAAAATGTGAAAGGTTTAGCTGTATTCATAAAGATGGAGGATCCATACGCAATTTAAACTCATGTTTTTAATATACACTGAGGCTTTCGTCAGTCAGACCTTTATAACAAACTTGTAGCTACTTTAGATCAAACAACTCGCAAAGTCACCAAAGGTGCAGTTATTTGATCAGCTCTGCAACGACACGGAAACATTAACACCAATGGTTGATTCTTTACGTGGTTTATAGCTTTTTGAGGGACAATAAGCCACTGTAATCTAGGTATTATAACTGAAGAATGAAATGAGAGGATTTTGAAACAAGAAGGTAACACATTGTCATTCTTACGGGATTGGCATGACTGGTGTACACAACTGATAGATTTCGTCGTGCTTTTTTCTCAGTTAGATGTGTTTAATGCCAGTATGCAAGAACACAATGACAATAAACTCACATCTGTTAACTAACTGTATTAAAAAAAGTATAATGAAATTTCAGCTCTTGTCGGAGAAATTGTTCAGGAGTGGCTGTGTGGTAAGTAGCTTGCTTACCAACCACATGGTCCCGGGTTCAGTCTCACTGCGTGGCACCTTGGGCAAGTGTCTTCTACTATAGCCTCGGGCCGACCAAAGCCTTGTGAGTGGATTTGGTAGACGGAAACTGAAAGAAGCCCGTCGTATATATGCATATATATATGTATGTGTGTTTGTCCCCCCAACATCGCTTGACAACCGATGGTAGTGTGTTTACGTCCCCGTAACTTAGCAGTTCGGCAAAACAGACCGATAGAATAAGTACTAGGCTT
>NC_068987.1:23291769-23292743 GCF_001194135.2 Octopus bimaculoides | reverse complement strand
ATCGTTGACCTCCGTGTGATTTGAACTCAGAACGTAAAGTGCAGAACAAATTCAGCAAACAGATTTTTCGCCGATGTTCAAACGATGTTGCCATATAACTATTTTTAGCATAGGGATAAGGCCAGAAAATACTGATTTCAAATTTTAGCACAAGGCCAGCAATTTCTGGGGAGGAGGATAAGTCGATTATAACGACCCCAGTGCTTAACAGGGACTTATTTTATCGACCCCGAAAGGATGAAAGGCAAAGTCGAACTCGGCGGAATTTGAACCCAGAACGTAAAGACGGGCGAAATATCGCAAAGCATTTTGCCGCTTTTCAAGGCCAGAAAATGATAATGGTGCAAAACAGTTGACCTCAGTATTTGACTGGTACCTTCTTGTTAGTGACTACTCCAACTCCCAGGCCGAGTTGATCTGGATGACAATAGCATGGCGTAATTTTATACATCTAGAGTTTGTAACCATATGGGGTCAAAAGTTAGGACTTGATAGCTGAAGGTAGCACGATATAGTGAAGTAACGGTAATGATAAAATCTAAAATCTAACGTTAATCCTACTCCTAACTCTGGCAGGGCATGACAGCTGAGGGGTAGCACAATATATTGAAGTAAACTAACGCTGACTGCTGAGTTATGATACGAAACCGTTTGCTGACAACGAATAGAAAGAATTAAGAAGGAAGCTGGAATGATTTAGGCGTGAGTCATAATATGCTAAACTACTTGTAATTGTCAGCAAGCAGATTAGGTTACAACATCATTTTAAACAAACACAAATGTTAGCTATCTTACACACACACACACACACACACACACACACACACACACACACACGAATATATATTATAAGTGCACACACTCATATGTATACGTATGTACGAAGGTACAAAACTTAGCCGGATAGACCAGTAAATATATAGAGATAATTAGCGTTCACACGTGCGCATACCCACAGGAACCACCCCATATAT
>NC_068987.1:23287199-23291623 GCF_001194135.2 Octopus bimaculoides | reverse complement strand
CGAGCCGTATATCAAAAGTATAAAACATAACCGTTCTATTACTCATTGAGTGTGCTTTTCTTTTCTGACGCATTGACAACTAACTGATGACATACATACATACATACATACATACATACATGCAGACATGATTACACATTATCAAAGCGGCGAGCTGGCTATGGCGACGAGCTGGCAGAAACGTTAGCACGCCGGGCGAAATGCTTAGCGGTCTGAGTTCAAATTCCGCCGAGGTCGACTTTGCCTTTCATCCTTTCTGGGTCGATAAATAAAGTACCAGTTACGCACCGGGTTGATGTAATTGACTTAATCCCTTTGTCTGTCCTTGTTTGTCCCCTCTATGTTTAACCCCTTGTGAGCAATAAAGAAATATACATTATGTATGTATGTATGTATGTGTGTGTGTCTGTGCGCGCGTGCTAATTCAGGTTATTATTTTCAAGTTAATCTTAATATACTTTTGAAAATGTACTGAATACAGACTACTTTATTATCTTCCCTTCTTCCTAGCTCTCCTGTGTGACCCCTCTGTCCGACATTCGCCATGATAGATCACTAGCCACTACACATTCTTTATTTTCTCTCCCTGTTTCTTTCTGTGTTCCTTTCTGTGGAAGAGCATAGGCTCGAAACGTTAAAGACTTTTTTTACTTCCCGAGCGTTAAACTAATACATCTGTTTGTTGTCTACACCACCTGTCTTCGTCTTTTCCTATCTTCTTTTGCGAATTCTCCCCCTATCTATTGTAAAGCTCGAAATGACAGGGATTTTATAAGTTTTGCCTGACGACCCATTCAACTGCACGGGCGCGCATACACACACACACATACACACACACAAACACAAATACACACACACACAGACACACACACACGCACACATAAACACACACACACATATAGCAAGTCTATATTGACTAAAAACTGAGTGTATTCTATCTCTAGCTGTCAATACAGTGCCCTCACTCTCTACACTTTAAGTTTGGTACTGTACTGAAATTCAAACAAGTTTACTTTTGTAGAAACTCCCGGTGCTTACCACTAGTATAACTGGCGTGTGAATAGATGAAGAGTCAATGCAGCACATGTTTAATATTCATTACAGTTGTTTCTGTGCCATTTCCCTTCGAACTACCTGACATATAAATGATTATGTGTGATAAAATACACAACATCCGTATAAACATGTATAGTAGTAGCTCACCGCGGTACTATTCTGATGAGGTACCACTCCAACATATTCAACCATGTGTAAATTTATGCTATATTGAATATTTTGTCTGGCTGTGTGGTAAGTAGCTTGCTTACCAACCACATGGTTCCGGGTTCAGTCCCACTGCGTGGCATCTTGGGCAAGTGTCTTCTACTATAGCCTCGGGCCGACCAAAGCCTTGTGAGTGGATTTGGCAGACGGAAACTGAAAGAAGCCCGTCGTATATATGTATATATGTATGTATGTATGTGTATGTGAATATGTTTGTGTGTCTGTGTTTGTCCCCCTAGAATTGCCTGACAGCCGATGCTGGTGAGTTTAATGTCCCCGTAACTTAGCAGTTCGGCAAAAGACACCGATAGAATAAGTACTATGCTTACAAAGAATAAGTCCTGGGGTCAATTTGCTCGACTAAAGGTGGTGCTCCAGCATGGCCGCAGTCAAATGACTGAAACAAGTCAAGAGTATGTAACGTGGTTCAAAACGGAATGCTACTGAAACAAAGGGGTGTCTGCAGTATGATAATCTAATGGTAAAGTTGTCACTAACGTACTTCCTGCAGTAAGCCAAGAAATATTCGTTTCTTCTCTGGGCACAAGGCTCGAAATTTTTGGAAAGAGGACCAGTCGATTAGATCGACCTCAGTACGCAACTGGTACTTAATTTATCGACCCCGAAAGGATGACAGCAAAGTCGGCCTCGGCGGAATTTGACCTCAGAACGTCGCGACGGGGTTCTCAACCATTTTTTTTTTATCTATGGACCCCTTTGATTACTATTTTATTCTGGTAGACCCCTACAGCCATTCAGTGTTTAAAAACTACTTTTATAGAAGCTTCTTTCAAAATTCCTATTTTGTTATTTCTATATTAACTTGTGTAGGTTAAACTATGTAAAATGTTAGAGAAAGAAATCTATCTGTTTCTTGCAATACATACCAATACATACATACATACATACATACATACATACATACATACATACATACATCTAAAGCAAAATTTTCTTAGTGGCCCTTAAAATACTACTATGGATCTCCAATTTGCTATTTCGTGGTGTGGAGCCCCCAAAATATTATATGGACCATCAGGGGCCATATGGGTGCCGGTTGAGAACCACTGATCTAAGTAATTAATTCTGTTAAACAAAAAAGCAAGAAAAAAACTCCGAAATTATTATGAACTGACCAATCTGATGTATAAGGGGACCACTCTGAACACTTTTCAGCCTTATTAGACCTCATCAATAAAAGCTTAGTTTATGTTACAAGCAGATCTAAGAGTGACAAGAATTAAAAGCAGGTTTTTCGTGAATGAATAGTGATATAACTAGAAAGAATAACTAGGAAGTATTGCCTTGTGATATCTGTATGGAATCTAAGAACACAAAAATAAACTTAATAATGAGGAGTGCCTTGACATGGTTGTGCTTGATCTGCTAGAAATAGAAAACAATTCAACTTGAAATCACTTCCTGTCTTACAACAGAAGAACAACGAAGTCTAAGATATACTTTATTGGAATATTCCAGATATATCTAGACAGTAAAGTAGTGTTGCGTCTTCTTGTGTATCCGTTATGTTGCAAAAATCTTCCTTTAGAAGTATTTTCCGTAAGTGTTTTGCATGACATTTTTTCAGTAAGTTTTTTTTTTTGTATAGCTTTTTGATTGATTGTTACACATATAAGAGATGGCGTAGCTCGATAAACGAATCTTTTAGAAAGGTGTATTTTAGGGCTGCTCTAATTATGCAACCCAACGGAGAAAAAATGTCGCGTGTTCAGAACGGAAACGTTTTTATTGTTTATATCGGATATGGAAGCAGTTAATTGCGGTTTTCATTTTAAATTTTGTTGCTATTTGTGTAGTGTGTGGTGTGGTATGGTATGGTGTGGTGTGTGTGTGTGTGTGTGTATGTGTGCATGTGTATAAACTTTGATCGAACAATGGTTATATAATATATCATTTTGTAACATATTTATGTGTACGCTTTATTGGCTGTTATTGTTTTCTTTTAACTGTCTTTTTGTTGTTTATTTTAGGTTGTCAACAATGAAAATATATAAGAAAAATGAATCAAGTTTAAGTGATCTTTTTGTATGAGTTGAAAATGGTACAAAACGGTATAAGCTGCTTACAATATCAACCAAGCATTTAACCAGGGAACCGTCAACGAACGTACAAGTCAACATTGGCTCAAATATATTTTATTGTGGAGACAAGAACCTGAAAGACGAAGAAAGTTGTAGACGAATGGCTTCAAATGATAATGATCAACTGATAGTCATTAATGAAGTTGATTCACACAAAACGACTCGATAGATTACAGAACAAAATATTGACCGATCAATTGTTGTTCTACATTTCTACCATATTAGAAAGGCAAACATTCTCGACAAATGGGCGCCGTATGAGCTCAACAATAGCAGCAAAATATGTAAAAAGAAATGCCGTTACTAAGTCTGCTGTGCATCTCTTTTGCGCAGAACAACGATCGATATCTTGATCCAATTATAATCCATGTGACGAAAAAGATTCTATACACGAAAATGATAGCATCCCGCGCCGAAGCGGAGTCGACATCGAAGCATCAAAATACTTTATCCTAACCGAAACTGTATTGAAACAATTTTATGATCACTATTTGATGGTCAGCAAGTAAAATCAGTCACAACAATTCTTTTTTTAAATCTTGGTGAAATTTGATACATATAAACTCGATTGTTTTATTATAACAAGCGGCTCTCTAGAAAACTTTTAACACGTGTGTTTGAAAAGCAGGAAGCAGAGAAAACGCCCAACTAAAATCTCTCTTACTTCAAGTCTGTGTTAATCCTACGTTGTTTTAAAAATAATTGCTTTATAATTAATAATCTTTCATTACAAAAAAATGGCTTTTTCCTAAATATTGCATCTGTATGAAGCATGCTTTGGTTTCTATAACTTCGGAAAATTGAACTATGAACTTTTATGCTTCTTTTTTCTTCTCTCTTTCCATCTCCTTATACTTTTACTCCCTTCCACTATGTCGTCATCTTATTGATATATACCATTCTCATTTTCCATATTTTTTTCCCCAATTTGTCTCTAATGATCGAATATCCCATACTCGGGGATACCCCAGAAGCAGCTGTAAGATTTTGAATTTCTTCCTGTAATAATATTGTATATGACTTAAGATGTATGCCTTACCTTATATGTGTGTGTGTGTA
>NC_068987.1:23280906-23285806 GCF_001194135.2 Octopus bimaculoides | reverse complement strand
CTTCTGCCAAAATTTGAAACCATTATTAAGAAATAATAAATGAAAGTAATGCAAACGAGATCACTCAGAGAGCGCAAACCTCTGCCAAAGCAACACCAACATCCTCTCAACGATTAGCCAGAACTGATTTTTAAAATGAGAATATCTGAAATAAGCTCGACTGCTCTCACAAACGAGGATACTAAAAATGAACCCGACCGCTCTCAAACATTAATTAAAAAAAACAGGAAAAATAATCCAGAATCCTTGTCTGGTACCGGATCAATCCCAAAACCTAATCAGTTTGTGCCAGTCACAAGGCCAAACATCCCTGAAAGTTTCATCCGGATCCATCCAGCAGTTCTTGAGATATCTTGTCCACGGACAAACAAATAAACAAATACGACTGAAAACAACACCTCCGACTTCTCTAAGGCGGAGGTAATAAATTACATTTATTTGTAGTATAAAATGTACTCATATTGTATCATAAAATAAATTACATTATGAAATGCAATTTATAAATATAATTACCCTAAGGAGAGGAAAAATTATCGAAGTTTCGGGTTGGAAGCATTTGTCAAATTAGAGAAAAGAGAACATTTTGTGTGGGTCTACAGAGGGATTATAATAGCAATTGACTAAGGAAGTGGATTGGTAGAAATACGGTTTTGGGGTAGAGCAGAGTAGAGGTGGATGATGGAGGGCAGCTATATCAAAGATGAGTCGAAAAATGAGCAGCAGTAAGAGTACAGTTGATGTGTTTGTGTGCGAGTTGGTAATAACGAGTGTGTTTCTGTGTGTCTTTCTAAGTGTGTCTTTCTATGAGTGTCTTTTCATGTGTGTCTTTCTATGCGTGGAAACAACAGTATATGTTAGTAGACATATTAGCAGGGAGAGTCGCGCGCCCGTGTGTACATCAGCGTGTTACAGGGAAGGGAATTAAAGGATATATAAACAATTGTTGATATAATGAAAAATGGATGTGTCTGGATTGAAAGTAAGTTTTTGCTCCCAAAGAAGTCTAGTGGACAGAGAAATGGCTATCTTATGAATTGAAATGAATCGATTTTTGAAATTGAAAATGAAAGGACAGAAGTTATAATGGAAGTAGGCGATTTATCCTGGTTGGATGTGATTAAGGTGAAGGAATATCTGACCTAGAGGTTCCGGAGGTTACGGTCACATTTGAAGATGAGGAGTTGGGGTTGAGATAAGATTGCGCGGTAGCGGTTTGAGATTTTAGAAAACAGAAATTTTGGTGTATAATGGTTTGAAGAAATCAAATACTGAAATGGAAGATGGGGAGCAAGGGAAAGTGGTTGATGGAAAGGAAGGCGCGTAACAGGAAGGTGGAGACGTGGTCGATGGCTTGGGCTAATAGGTGAGAAGAAAGTGGATTTGAATTTGTTGGAGAGGCGTAGTCTAAGGAGAGAGAAAGAAAGAGGGTAGAGAAAGGAAGAGAAAAGATAAAGAGTAGACAGGGAGAGACAGAGAAAAGAGAGCGGAAGAAGAGAGGGGAATAAGAGAGAATAAGAGAGAAGAAGTGAAAGAAGACAGAGGGAGAGAAAGGGAAATAGGAAAGAAAGAAGAAAGAAGAGAAAGAAGAAGACGAGAGAGAAAGAGGAGAAGGAGAGAAGGGAAGAAAAAGGGGAAAGAAAGAGGAAGAGGAGAGAAAAAAGAAGAGAGGGGGAGAAAGGGGTGAAGAAAGAAAAGAAAATGTATGCTTTTGTAAATGATCAAAAATCTGAAAATCGATCGTTAAATCAGAAGAATTTTTCCAAAAACAATATCTTGCAACTAATGACTCTTCTACGATTCAACGTGATTTTTGACCAATTTTCTGCTTAAAAAGAGAGAAGAAATTTGCCGTTGTTCTATTCCAGCATGTTTACCTCTGGTTATGGCTGTCAGTTTTAAGTGAGCAATCATACATTATTAATGGCAGTTCTACGCTTAATTCTGTGCACTATCGTGTTACTAACAATAACATAATAAAATAATAATAACAACTTGTAAAGCTGAAGCATCAGCCATTGGCATTTCTAGGAGCTATCACTTTAAAAGCTATGTCATTTTTCTTTTTAATTTATCACTTATACTAGTCAGGAATCTCCACACTACGTTTACTTTGGAAAACGAGATTTTATTTAAAAAGACTTATATAAAGGATAAGTATGGTGAAGGCTATACTTAGCTGACGAGGTCAGAATAATACGAACCCTGTCCATAGTTAGCTCCCTTATTTGCCGAAAAATGTAAATAATATTAGTCGTTTGATAGTATTGTTTTTTCTTCATCACATAATTATTTAAAAACTCAGGTAAGGTCCACAATGAAGTGCTGGTCCCACATCCGAGACAGTACCGTTTCTACATACAGTGGCATCTTAGATAGCAGGAAAAAATGGCAACTTAGTCAATGCATTTGAGATCACGCAACAATGCACTTCAATCTCAAGCCTGCAAACTTGATACAGCCTCTCTGTACATTTTCTTCAGTTACTATAATGACCCCCGTTCCTTGATGCAGGCTTATCATGTGTCACTTCTGCTAAGGTACTCCAAACTCACCCATATCTCCTCCACTCGTCATCCATATTACGTCCATTCACAGGCACCACGTTTGACTAGCCTTCGTTCGTCCTTATGAATAGTCTTTGTTTCCTTGAACATTTGCCCTCTGGAATTCCTTCCCTGTACATGGGCACTGTTTTATAGTCACCAAATTATAAATTGAACTGTACTGATTTCACCAGCCTCGAGAGAGCTTGTGAAGTCCATGAAAGTGACTCTGACCAAGCTAATTAAAAAAAAGTTAACTACGAATTGCTTCTTGCATTAAATAGACACTGACTGAAATACTGTTTCTCATGTAAATGTAGTTAGCAAATTACTCTCTAAATATAAACAATATGAGAGACCACTATATGGATTCCGTGTATGCTAAAAATAGACGTCAAACCGTCTTACCACGAAATCTGTGTTCTCAAATTAGCAAGACACTAGATGTTTACGAGCTAGACGAATGGAAAGAAATAAACATAGCACTTATTTCTTTTCATATGTCTAGCTCGTAAACATCTAGCGTTTTGCTAAATTGAGAACACAGATTTCGTGGTAAGACGGTTTGACGTCTATTTTCAGCATACAAGGGATCCACATAGTGGTCTCTCATATTGTTTGTATTTAAATAGAACTCACGGTCCTCGGACGTTTTTTTAAGTATACTGACCACTGGTTGAAGTTGATATTATTTAATAATATTAATTTCTACTCTTAATTACTCTCTAAATAATTTGCTTTATCAAACCAAATGCTTTATCAAATCCAGTTCATTTAATTATTAATTACTTCATCTATCCGTCGGCAAGTAGGCTGACGGTTAGGTTTTGCCGACGAAGCCAAAATATGACATAAACACGCCTGAAATTGAGCTCCGTACTTGTCGAGAACGCAGTTTCTTATCTCATGGTTAATTCTGGACATATTTTTGTTTCATATCTTTTATCTTTTATCTCCTACTTGTTTCAGTCATTAGACTGCAGCCATAATAGGGTATCACCTTGAAGAATCTTTAGTCGTATGCATAGACGCTTAGGGTTAATTTTTTAGCGACTGGTACTTATTCCATCGGGTCTCTTTGTCGAACCGCTAGTTCACAGGAACATAAACACACCAGCACAGGTTGTCAAGGGGTTGTGGGGAACAAGCACAGACACAGACACACATACACCAAATCCATTCACAAGGCTTTGGTTGGCTCCGAACGTAAAGAGTCGCAAGTAATACCGCCAAGCATTCTTTCCGCCTCTCTAACAATCTTGCCAGGTCAGTGTTTTAGAAAATCCCAAAATAATAACCCTTTCTACTATAAGCACATGGCCTGAAATTTGATGGGAGGAAGCTAGTCGATTATATCGGCCCCAGTGCTCGACTGATACTTAACTCATCAACCCTGAAAAGATGAAAAGCAAAGTTTCCCTCAGATTCATTTGAACTCAGAACGAAAAGGCGGGCGAAATGCCGCTAGGCATTTTGTCTGGTTTGCCAACGATTCTGCTTGCTCACCGCCTTAAGACACCAAATAATAATAATAATAATATTAAAAACAGTCAGACCTTGTTTAATTTTGCACCAATCATTTATAATGGTATAAAAAGACCGCCACGCCGCCTGCTCCATCTCAGACCGACCTTGCATAATCTTCTACTTCTTTCACAATCTTTGGAATATTCTATGGCCGACCATTTTTTTATTGCTATATTATTAGAATCAATTCTTCTTTCCATGATCAAACAGTTTTAGATAAGAGATATTTCATTCGATCTTCTTATGTAACTAATGGAGCTTCACTTTTGTATGGTTTCTGTATTCCAATTTTTCTGTATAACAGACCGATTTTCTTGAATTATTTCCTGCAAATTTACGTAACGTTGCCATTGGATATAACCTCATATCTACGGATAGAATCGTTAATGTTCTACAAGGAATAAACTCAAGCGAGAAAAACAAGAAGAGAAAAAACAAAGAAAAAAACTTAGTAAGATCTTGCATAATTTTTCTTTTTGGCATAAGCTCTTGGCATAGTCTATTATTTATAATTTGGCGCAGTCTACAAGAGACCATTTAAATCTTTTATCTTTTATTTGTTCTAGACATTGGACTGTGGCCAAGCTTGGGCACCGCCTAGAGGGGTTTAGTCAGGCAAATCAACCTCAGTACATATCATTTCTCGAGTTTGGTGCTTATTTTATCGTTATTTTTTTTTACTCTGGATCGTTAAGTTATGGGGACATAAACACACAAACACCAGTTGTCAGCAATGGTGGTGGGACAAGTACAAAGACACACACACACACACACACATAGATACACACACCCATCCACACACACACACACACACACACACACACACACAC
>NC_068987.1:23278528-23279511 GCF_001194135.2 Octopus bimaculoides | reverse complement strand
ACTACTACTACTACTACTACTACTACTACTACTACTACTACTACTACTACTACTACTAGTGGTGGTGGCTGCATGTTATGCATTCCGGCGTTTCAGTGCTATTTTTCTTTTCTTTTCTTTTGTTGTTTCTCTGTTTGTTGTTAATTATCTCCTTCGCATTCTAAAAGCTAATGTTTGGTTGTCATTGGATATCATAATTTTCCTTCTGACATTATTTTGTTACTGTGTGGGTGGCAGGTCTCTGTTGTCCTTAGGTGTGTGTGTGTGTGTGTATCATATACATATATGTTTCTGTTAAGTCTATATATCTTCTCCATGTCTCTCTCTATATCTTCTCCATGTCTCTCTATATATCTTCTCCATGTCTCTCTATATATCTTCTCCATGTCTCTCTCTATATCTTCTCCATGTCTCTCTATATATCTTCTCCATGTCTCTCTATATATCTTCTCCATGCCTCTCTATATATCTTCTCCATGTCTCTCTATATATCTTCTCCATGTCTCTCTCTATATCTTTATATGTCTCTATTCGTTTCAGTATGTTTCTGTATGTGTTTAGTAATGTTCAATATATCCTATTGTATTCGAGTACCTATACATGTCTGTTGTTATCTATTCTTCAATATGTTCTTAATGTTCTGCATATCATTATATATTTCTGAATATCTATGTACGACTGTAGTTATTTGTATATATTTCAATATAATTTTTTGCGTGTATATGAAGTGTTCTAAATATTCTTTTATTCTTTTATTCTTTTAATTGTTTCAGTCATTTGACTGCGGCCATGCTGGAACACCACCTTAAGGGGTTTTAGTCGAACAAATCGACCCCAAGACTGACTTATTCTTTCTAAGCCTAGTACTTATTTTATCGCTCTTTTTTGCCGAACCGATAGGTTACGAGGACGTAAACACGCCAACATCGGTTGTCAAGCGATGGTGGGGTGGGAACAAACACAGATACACAAATATATACATA
>NC_068987.1:23276734-23278307 GCF_001194135.2 Octopus bimaculoides | reverse complement strand
ATAACTTCCTTTAACTTTACAAATAAATGCATGAAATATTGATACAATATAAAAGACCTAATGGAAATTAATATGCACAAGTCAAATTTTGCAACACCACTACATCACATATGAAAAAGGACATCGCTTAAATGGCAGCCATTTTCAACTTCGCACGTCCGTGCTCTTTCTAAAACTTGCACCATAATACCCTCAAGAGTTTCAGATCCCGCTTCTCTGATTTCCCTATTGATGTTCTCCTTCAGTTGCATCAGGTCTCAGGTATCCCCTACAAGAAAAAATCCGGGCTAGTCAAGTCTGGGGAACGTGAAGGCCATTCAAGGTAGACCTCACACATAGTTCCAGCAAGATGGGGCAACTGTTCGTAGCGTAAGAGAAACAATGCAGTTGCTACGGCAGTGTTTTGGAGAGAGAATAATCTCCCGCTACGGCAATATCAACTGGCCTTCACGTTTCCCAGACTTGACCAGCTCGGATTTTTTCTTGTAAGGATACCCGAAAGAGAGGTTTTACGTCAACAAACTATGAGTCGCATGGGGCCAAATCAAATTGTTTTAAATAATAATATATGCCTCAATATATTTCTGTATGTTTCTAAATGTCTCTGAATGTCCCTGTACATTTATGTCTGCGTACATCGGTGTATGCTTCTATTCGTCACTATAAGCTTCTGAATGTCTTCAGATGTCTCTGTATAGCTCTATGTGTTTATATGTCTTTGAATACCTCTATGCATTCTTAAATATATCTACATGTCTTTGCACGTCTCTATATGTCTCTCTACGGCTCAGTATACTTCTCTATACGCCTCTGTCGCTATACATCACTCTCTATATCTCTATACGTTCTATATGTCACTCACTAAGTCCCTGTCTTGGATTCCATTAAGCTTCAATAATATAAACTTACAGCTACCGTCACCACCACCACCACCACCACCACCACCACCACCAACAACAACAACAACAACAATAACAACCGCCATATAGACATATAAACATATATACATATGTATTCGTATATACATACATACAGACATACACACACACATATATATATATATATGTGTGTGTGCGTGTGTGTGTGTGTAATATATGTATGCGTATTAAACACATATACAGATAGAAATGGACACACATACTCAAGCATAAACATATACGTAAACGCACGCACGCACACATACAATCAATACATGTGCTATCAACATACATATTTGCATACATGCGTACTTACATGTACGCATACATACGCACACGCACGTGCGCGCACACACACATAATGCTTACATACAAACATACATATGTACAAGTATACATGCATACATATGTACACATACGTACATACATACATACATGCACTTTCTTAGTGTCCAACTTAAAATTCTAGGAAAGCAAAACTTGAGCAAATCTCAGTGAAAATTATTCACACACATACACACAGAGACACACACACACACACACAGACACATACACACACAGACACACACACAGACACACACACACACACACAGACACATACACACACACAGACACACACAAACACAGACACACACAGACAGACACACCCACAGAGA
>NC_068987.1:23275603-23276193 GCF_001194135.2 Octopus bimaculoides | reverse complement strand
CCCAAGACATATTCTTTGTAAGCCTAGTACTTATTGTATCGGCCTGTTTTGCCGAACCGCTTTGTTACAGCATCGGTTGTCAAGCGATGTTGAGGGACAAACACACACACACACACACACATACATATATACGACGGGCTTCTTTCAGTTTCCGTCTACCAAATCCACTCTCAAGGCTTTGGTAGAAGACACTTGCCCAAGGTGCCACGCAGTGGGACTGAACCCGGGAACCATGTGGTTGGTAAGCAAGCTACTTACCACACAGCCACTCCTGCGCCTGCAGATTTCTCAATAGCTCAGTATAGATATTTTAGCTTTATGTTAACATCTGTTGGGCAGCTGATCTTCATAACTGTACACAGTTGCTCTTGTCCGAAATCACTATGTCAGGAATATCACAATTACATTTCATTGTGGTTTTCACTAGGACATTCCACCAGTACTCCTTATTACGAGTGGCTATGGCTTCTACCATACTGTGGGTTCTTATTTCTCTGACCACAGGATTATCCTTCCGCCGGATATGTATGTATGTATGTATGCATGTATATATCTATTATGTATGTATGTATATATATATATATATATAT
>NC_068987.1:23274004-23274989 GCF_001194135.2 Octopus bimaculoides | reverse complement strand
ATGTCATTATTCACTTTTATTTCAAAATTTTTTTTGCCAATAGAGAAAGAACCGGTTTCTAAGCTAGAGCCAAGGCTCCTTCATTGGAATTTCAACAACATCAACGGGGTATTTTTGTATGTATGTACGTATGTATGTATGTACGTATGTATGTATGTACGTATGTATGTATGTATACGTACAGATTTTAATGTTTTTGTCTTATGTATATCTACTCATGCATAGACTTGCATATCTAGACATGCTCATATATAGGTAAATGATAAACTTTTGAAAAGTTTTACAGATTTTTACAGCTCCAGTGATGCCTGGGATCTGTAGTTTTTGAATCAGCTTTCTCCTTTCTGGTTTTGAGAAGCCTAATTTCTCAAGATTGGTATTTAGGCAGTGTGTTACATACCCCAGTGCTCCAGTAGTTACTGCTATAAACCTGAACTTGTAATCTGGATAGAGTAACTGCAAATTTTTCAATAGTTCAGCGTAGATATTCTCTTTTTCACTGTATGTATGTATGTATGTATGTATGTTCTTAACTATGCACGCATATTAATGTGTATGTACGTGTATACGTATATAAATATATATGCATACTTGCAAGTATTTAAGTCTACATTTACGTATACTTATGTGCTGTTGTATGCATGTACATATGTATATAAACGTGTGTATTACTTCATAATTTATTTAAGCTTTTTTACATTTTCAGAATTCCAGTCGGTCACTAACACAGTGGTAAGCCTCTATTGTCCTAGTCAAGATAACTCTTTGGGTTGATGTGACCTGAATAGGTCGGTGCATGCTTAGGTATTTGCACGTTGTATGTCAAGTATACAACTATGTAGGCTATGTATATACATATATATATGTATGCATATAAGTATATACATATGTATGTATGCATGTATGTATGTACACACACAGAAACATATATATATATATTAAATATACATATTGTGTGTGTATTCATATATATATATATATATAT
>NC_068987.1:23271695-23273994 GCF_001194135.2 Octopus bimaculoides | reverse complement strand
ACACACACACACACATACACACACACAAATGTATGAATGTATGTATGTATACAGTATGTCCCAAAAGCCCCGAGGAATATAAAAAAAAATCTAATAAGACTTCTTAGTGTTGAAATATTCAAACTTAATTAGATTAAAGATTATTAGATTTTGAAACCCTTTGGTGATAGAAATTTAATTAAAATTTACTTGAAATATTTTAACAATGAAACATCATATTTTTGGCACTCTTGGGAACTTTTAGGACAACCTGTTTGTCTGTATGTATGCATGTGTGTGCATACATATAGATAGTATGTATACATGTGTACAGGTATACATGCATATACACATATACTTATATATGTAGACATACATACATATATATACATACATACATAATACATACGTACACACACACACACACACACACACACACACACACATATATTTTCATGCACTTGCTACAAGAAGATGAGGTGTCCGAGTGGTTAAAGCAGTGGACTGCTAATCCTTTGGGGTCTCTCCGTGTTAGTTCGAATCTCGTAGTTACTCGGTGTTGTTTCCGGTATTATTTCGGGTGAGGTAACGAGTTGAACGGAGCTGTACTTCTTTGTGTCTCCTGCCGCGATGTAGGTTCATCTGGTATCTCAGACAGAAACCTGTGCAGACGTTCCTTGAAAACTTCCACATCAACACCATGTAGATCTCTAAGGTTGCCTGGCAGGGTGTTGAACAATTGCAGGCCCTTGAAGCCCAGACTATTGCAGTACTGTGTCCATATTTTAGATTGGGAAGACGGGATTTTTGGTATGAAGCAGTGTCGTCCAGTTCAGGGACTGGTATGGTTGTCAATTCCAAAATTGGGAGCTAAACCCTCCAATATCTCTCAAATAGATATCACCACATATCTCTCTCGTCATCTCTCCAGGAAATAGAGAATCAGCTCCTTTAGCCTCTCCCAGTAGCCCATCTTTTGCATCGAGTCAATCTTCTTTGTGTATTGGTACTGGATTGCTTCGAGTTTCACAGTTTGTTTCACACTCTCTGGGGACCATAGTTGGGAGCAGTAGTTCAAGCGGCTGAGAACGAAAGTTCTTCATAGGAGTAGCAGGGCCTCCCTTTTCCTGGTTCTGAATGTCCTCAGAATCCATCCTGCCACTCGCCTGCACAGTGTTGTCATCTTGGTAATATGCACATAGAATGTTACATCATTGCTCATGTGAACTCGCAGATCACGCACCGACTCTGACTCTGGGATTGTATTATCTTCTGGTCCAGTGTATTCCGATTTTAGCCTGGTTTTGGGCCGATTGTGGCGTGCCTGAAATTTCATAGCATTTAACTGCATGTTATTTTTGTTAGTCCATTCGTATATTTCATTCAGGTCTTTCTGCAGTTTTATGATGTCTTCTGGGTTCCTAACTGCCTGCAATACTTTTGTGTCATCAGCATAACTGGTCAGATTGGCTGACTGTACTGTGCAGGGCATGTCTGAGAGGGCCACCACAAATAGTAGTGGCCCTAGTACAGTTCCCTGTGGGACTCCGCTGAGAATTGGTGTCTCTTCAGAGTGAGCACCATTAGCTACAACTCTCTGACTCCTGCCCTTCAGAAAATCATGCGGTCACTCTCCCAGTTTCCCAGTAATACCAAGGTTTCGCAACTTGTGACATATCATGCCATGATCAACCTTGTCGAAGGCCTTGGCAAAGTCGAGGTATATCACGTCTACAGCTGTCTGGTTAAGCTGTTGCTTCAGTACCCAGTCAAAGTGCTGCAGTAGCTGTGTGAGGCAGCTCCTCCCTGGACGGAAGTCACGTTGCGTGTTTGTGAGAAGTTTGTTTTCTTCTAGGAACGTGATCAGCCTTTTTCTGACGATGCGTTCCATTGTCTTGCTAACATGTGAGGTCAGAGAGATAGGCCAGTAGTTTTTAGCAGCTGCTCTGCTCCCTCCTTTATGGACAGGGTATATTGTATCCTCTTTTAGCATGTTGGGAAGATTACAACATGCAAGGTAACTCTGAAAAAATATCTGCAGTGGCTTTGTAAGAACCTTTTTACATGTATTTAAGAGAACGGAGACGTAGTTGTGAGGCAAAAAGCTTGCTTCTCAACCTCATGGTTTCGAGTTCAATCCCACTACTATAGCCTGGGGCCAACAAAAGCATTATGAGTAGATTTGGTAGACGGAAACTGAAAGAAGCCCATCGTATACATATATATATATATGTGTGTGTGTGTGTATTTTTGTGCCTGTGTTTGTCCACCCATCACCACTTGTCAACCGGCGTTGGTGTGTTTACGTCCCCGCAACATT
>NC_068987.1:23270884-23271685 GCF_001194135.2 Octopus bimaculoides | reverse complement strand
TTTACGTCCCCGCAACATTAGCGGTCCAGCAAAAGGGACCGACAAGGTAAGTACTAGGCTTACAAAGAATAAGCCCCAGGGTTGATTTTTTCGACTAAAAACCATGAAAGCTGTGCTCCAGCCTGGCCGCAGTCAAATGACTGAAACAAGTAAATGAATAAAAGAATGTGTGTGTGTGTGTGTGTGTGTAAATGTATGTGAGTGTCTCTACGCACGCACACACACACACACATCCAAACACACACATCCAAACACACACTCATATTTATACACATACACACACACACGCACACAACTAAGATACATATGTTTGCTTAACAGTTGTGATCGAAAATTTATAGCAGTCTAGGAAAATTCAACAAGTCATAGTTGTTGTCTCCAGATTAATCCGGAAATGATGTAGAAACCGGCATTATATTTAGTAATCTAAGTAAAAGTTTGTTAGAAAAAGAAAAATGCAAACCACCTCACCCTCCCCTCTCCCAAGAAAACAACTCCTTCTCACGGCAATTGAAAACAAGAGCAGTTCTGACTGTAAGTTAGATGAATTCAGAACACTTAATATTCACAAGATGTTAAGAGGTTACAAATAAATACTTTACATTGTTATAACACATCTAATAGCGTTCTCAAAGTACTTAACATATACTAGTACAATGTGTGTGTGTGTGTGTGTGTGTGTGTGTGAGTGTATGTGTGTGTGCGTGTGTGTGTGTGTTACTGTAATGTTTCTATGTAACAATATTTTACGTGACTAAGGCGGCGAGCTGGCAGAAACGTTAGCACGCCGGGCGAAATGCT
>NC_068987.1:23269742-23270784 GCF_001194135.2 Octopus bimaculoides | reverse complement strand
ATATATATATAATTTACAGACCACACCACATTTAATCATAATAGCAGCACTCAACTAAATCGCTCCAGTTACTGATTCTTACTGTCACTGAGGATTTCTCATGGCGAAAGAGCATCCTTAACATAGCCAGGACTGATCCTTCTTAATTACTTAGTTTGGTCGTCTTTCTAGGTGCTTCAATGACTTCATGTGAGCATGTTATCCATCACAGTCCCCCGTGCATGTTCCTAATTCGTCAGCATTTACCATTCCACTGTCGTGAAGCAATTGTCCACATAGGTTAGACGTTTTCTTTTCCTGTTGTTTCTTCCTTCAAGTGACTGCCATAAGACCAGTTGACACACAGATTCTTCTGGGTGCAATGACCAGCAATTCTCATTCTTCTTAGCTGAATCTTCTCAGCCACTTTGAGTAGATCTTAATAAAGCTGTCCATTGGTTAAATGCGCTCTCCATGTAACATTCAGAACCATTCTTAACATTCTTGTGTAGCCCCTGTCTATTTGTTTTTCAAGCTTTTTGGTGAGGGTTCAAGTTTCAGCCCCGTATATCAAAAACTGACTCTATTTTCTATTCATGGTCAAACAATGCCCAATTATTTTTGTTACTTTACAAACTCAACCGAGCCCTACAACGTATGGTGTCAGAACCTTACCGACCTTATAGAGTTATTTTGTGCTTCTCAGTTATGCTTCGCAGTAGTAAACGTCCACCTAAAATGACCCCCATCCTCGCATGTATAATTAAATCCACGTAGAATTGATATTTAAACGCATTTATATAATAGCAAAAACATAACATACTTGTGTAATTAATGTGACTATTATTTCTAATAATTGCATCTAATTTCTAGACGTTAATCGCTGTTAATGACGACGGACAGGAAGAAGAGTTACTGCAGTGAAACAGTTACTGAGGAGGAAGACTTACTCTACCAATACGTTCATTTTGAATAACATGCATCAGTTAATAAACAAGTTATGACCTCTTTTGTATGGCATCCGGGACAACCATAGCACGTGCCCTTGTGTGTGTGTGTGTGT
>NC_068987.1:23265323-23266691 GCF_001194135.2 Octopus bimaculoides | reverse complement strand
ATATTTGAAAATCCTATGTATGTATGTCTCTTATTTTTTAATTATTATAAATCTTCCACTGAGGTGGGAGCCGGTTTCCAACAAAGATACAAGACTCCATCTTTGGGATATAGTTAACACAGACAAATTGACATTTGGAACTTGTTCCACTCACAGGTTGAACTTGTAATGTATAAATCAGCCGGTCAATTTCTCTTTTTGAAAATCCCAGTTTATCCAGATTCTCCTTTAAACATTTACTAACAAAGTCTAGTGCTCCAATTATTATAGCTCCAATTATTAGTGCTCCAATTATTATGAATTCAGAGTTTGGATATAGTCTGGAGGTTTTGAAACAGTTGTCCATAGATATCCCCTTTTTCTTTGATTTTCAAAAAGATATTTATATCTGCAGAGCAGCTGACCTCTATGATGGTGCATACCTTTGCCCCTCTGTCCCAAACAATAATATCCGGCCTCTTATGCTTACATTTGATAGAAGTTTTGATGGGAATATTCCACTAGTATTCCTAGAGTTGGTGTTTATGAATGTAATCTAAAACAGTGGGGTTTTCTAAGTTTATTTCAGAACAGTCTTTTTTGCGGATGGCATTGTAAATTGCTTTAGCAGCAACATCGTGCCGCATAGGGAGGTAGTACCGTGACAACATTTTAGGACAGCTGCTAATCACATGCGTAATGTCTTCCACAAACACATGACATAGCATCTTGGGATTACAAGTGTGTCACTCACTATCTCTCTTATTCCCCAGGTACTTTGTGGCAATCTTCTGTTCCTGGATTGCAAATGCATGGCCTTCAAAGTGTGATGTGATGTAGTGGTTTTGCATCCAAGAGAGGCTGCACTTCGTGTCAATTCTACTGTTTTCTTCAAGTTTCCGGGCAATATACTCATGCAGGATCTTCTTTTTTTTTTTTTGTATGCTGAGTGCTTTCCATCCAGGTCTTTTCTAAGGTAAGAGACCTCAGCTGTTTTGGGGCTGTATAGGAGCTCACTAGGAAGAGAGGGTTTCTTGAGGAGTTCGCTGTCAACTCGTACAATGTTGCTCACTTCACTTTTCAGGACTGCATTTATATATTTATTTTTGCTGCTGTTGTTTAGTAGATGCTGCCTGAGTGATACCATACCGCATTTGAAGGCCGTCTGCACTGTATGTATGTATGTATGTATGTATGTATGTATGTATCTTATATGTGTAGGCGCAGGCATGGCTGTGTGGTAAGAAGCTTGCTTCCCAACCATACGGTTCTGGGTTCAGTCCCACTGCATGACACCTTGGGCAAGTGTCTTCTATAGCCTCGGGCCGACCAAAGCCTTGTGAGTTGCTTTGGTAGACGGAAATTGAAAGAAGCCCGTCGTCTCTCTCT
>NC_068987.1:23263700-23264668 GCF_001194135.2 Octopus bimaculoides | reverse complement strand
ATTGGTGAACTGGAGAAGGAAGCAGAAAGCAAACTCAGGGTGAGTCCGAGAATAAAATGGTAGCTGCATGGATGAAGAGGTTACAGCTGCATAGGATTCCAATGACACCCAGAAGAGAACGTGGATATTTTTTGCAACAGTCAGATCGCTGGTGGGTTGGGGACGATATTTTTAGGTGTCAAAATTTTGAAATTGTGTTTTTTTTTTGTCAGCAGTTGTTGGAGGAACTGCCCTACCAATTACGTAACTCTATCTATCTATCTATCTATCTATCTATCTATCTATCTATCTATCTATCAGTATATTTATATAGTCAAATTTGTGTACACACATCTACACTGAAAAGTTCAGACATATGTATAGTCCTGTGTGTACAAACGTATATACTCAAAAGCATGTAGATATGCACATGTGTATACGCAAAAGTACACGCATTTCTCTTCAGATGTGTGCACATTTATGTCTGTTCAAATGTTTATACAAGTCAAACGCGCTTTCACATGTATATTTGCACAATTATGTGCACCCATACATTAGCATATTGCAATATTTTTGCATACTAAGGCAGCGAGCTGGCAGAAATGTTAGCACGCCGGACGAAATGCTTAGCGGCATTTCGTTTGTCTTTACGTTTTGAGTTCAAACCTCGGAGGTCGACTTAGCCTTTCATCCTTTCAGGGTCGATGAATTAAGTACCAGTTACGTACTGGGGTCGATCTATTTGACTGGCCCCCTCCCCACAAATTTCGGTGCTTGTGCCTAGAGTAGAAAAGAATATTTTTGCATACTAAATAAGTGAGCTGGTTGAATCGTTAGAGTGCTGGGAAAAAATACTTAGCGATATTTATGCTGTCTTTAAGGCGGCTAACTGGCAGAATCGTTAGCACGCCGGATCGACTTTTCGTGTCATCTTTTCTGGGTCGATAGAATAAGTACCAGATGAACACTAGGTTCGATATAATCGATCT
>NC_068987.1:23261898-23262791 GCF_001194135.2 Octopus bimaculoides | reverse complement strand
TATATATATATATATATATGCGCATATATACACACACACACGCACACACACAAACATACACACATATGTATATGTATACAATTATGTATTTTAATCTCGTACTTATATAAATAGTGATGTTTTATGCCATTGAAACGGCTGTTGAACACAATCAAATTATGAAGTTTACGCAAAATTTATGTTTTGTTTCTCTTTTAATCTCAAGAAATACTACACAAGATAAATTATTGAATTAGTGAAATTATCTTCGTTTCAAGATAAATTAAACGAGTTGGTAATAGCGACTGCATTTTGTAGGAAGATCTCGGTCAGAATTTCCGACTGTGAGTTTTTAATTGTATGAATAACTAAATTATTATGTTTATTGATTTAGTGTCTGAAGTGACTGTGTATTCCACAGACTTTGTACTGTTAATGTAAGTCTCAGATGGATTCAGTGTTGTGGTTTGACAACTTCAAGCTTTGAGCACACTCTATCCAGCAGGATTCTGGGTAGTTTCCAACTATGCAATTTCGCTGACAAGCTACGAATTGATCCGAGGCTATAGAAAATGACAGTTATTCAAAACGCCATGCAGAAGAATAGAAACCGAGATCTCATTGTCATGCGAAATTCTTAAACATTCGGCCATACCTTGCCAACATGTATTTTTACGTACGTGTGTGTACGCGTGTGTATGTACGTACATAATGTCTCTCACTCTGGCTCTATCTGCCTGCCTGTCGTCTATCTGCCTGCCTGTCGTCTATCTGCCTGCCTGTCGTCTATCTGCCTGACCATCTGTCTGTCTGTCTGTCTGTCTGTCTGTCTCTTCCTTCTATCTATCTATCTATCTATCTATCTATCTATCTATCTATCTATCTATCTATACGTATATATATATGTATATATA
>NC_068987.1:23255623-23260265 GCF_001194135.2 Octopus bimaculoides | reverse complement strand
ATAATTATTATTATTATCTTTATCGTTTATCGTTAGTTGTTACACGTTTTCGTATAAACAATATCCCACGTGACCACAACCGTTTTACGTAAGCGAGAGCCAGAACAACACGAATCTCGTGTTTTAAGCCGAAGTTTTAATAAACAAATGATTTATTGATCTGGGTTACAAATCTCTAAGTTTTGTGAGTAATATTGCTTGCCTCCACTGAATATACATACATACATACATACATGGTGGTTGTCTACTCCTTAAACAGAGTTTGACCACCTCCTGCACCTACACCTTAGCCCTTTCATGGCGTCTGATGTGGCTTTTTAAACCAGACAGTGTTTTGAAAAAACACCCACACAGATTGCACCTCTGATTTGCACTACCAATACCTGCAAGTAAGTTCTGCTCATTGTGGATCCTAACATGTCTTTTAAGACCCCCATTGGATTTGCAAACCCTCTGGCACACACCACATTCAAACGTGTGCACAGATATATAATCAGAATAGCTGGGTGAGGTTTGTTTTCCATGGGTTCATACATACATACATACATACATACCTACACACATAGACATATACACACATACATATATATATATGATACGTATGTTTGTGTGTGTGTAGATGTTGACGTCATGAGAATTTATAAACTTTCGGGAGATCGTGAAATAGCTCTCTTTTTGGAACAGTGTACTTCGAAGCACGCATAAAGCTAAATATTGAGTTGGAAAACTTTTTAGGATAGAAAAAGTGAAAGGGGATGTCGGTCCCACGAGCAGCCTTCGATTTTTTTTTCTATTCAAATGAGATTTCCAATTCAATATTTACTTACTATTATCTACAGCTTGGTGTGTACTTCGAGATTCGCTGTTGCAAACCAAAAAAGAAAATTACATATATATATATGTATAATTGTTAAAGAGAACAATAAACGTTAAGGTAAGACAAACATCTCAAGCCATATACGTTATTGTTTTCCCAATAATAATAACGAATATAAAGGCAGCGATCTGGCAGAAACGTTAGCACGCCGGGCGAAATGCTTAACGGTATTTCGTCTGCCGCTACGTTCTGAGTTCAAATTCCACTGGGGTCGACTTTACCTTTCATCCTTTCGGGGTCGATAAATTAAGTACCAGTTAGACACTGAGGTCGACTTAATCCCTTTGTCTGTCCTTGTTTAGCCCCTTGTGGCTTAGAAGAATGGAATTTTTTTAATACATATTCGACATTTCCAGATCTTTCACAGTTACATTTTCGAGAACTGGATATATTTGACGCCGTTTTTGTTTCTTATATACTGGTTGACTTCATGTAAACTTTTCCGCCAAATGCCTTCCCCATCATCAGACAGTCTGATAACAGGGAGCAAGCCAAAACATCGAAGACATTTTCGACACTCTCCTTGCGAGTACATGCACACACATTAACATACACCCGTACATGCATGCATAAATACGTGCATACATAAGTACGTGCATACATACATGCATGCATCCATAAATACATACATACATAGATAGATACATACATCGATTTCATAATCATGAGGTAGTGAGTTTGATTCCTGGACCAGGCTGTGTGTTGAGTTCTTGAGCAAAGCACTTTATTTCACATTGCTCCAGTTCACTCATTTGCAGAAATGAGCTGCGACGTCACTGGTGCCAAGCTGTATCGGCCTCTTTACCTTTCCCTTAGATAACATCAGTGGCATGGAGAAGGGAGGCTGGTATGCATGGACAACTGCTGGTTTTCATAAACAATCTTGCCTGGACTTGTATCTCGGAGGGGAACTTTCTAGGTGCAATCCCATGATCATTCATGACCCAAGGGGGTCTTTATTTATACATACATACGTACATGTATATATATATATCCATCCATCCGTCCATCTGTCAATCTGTCCGTCCGTCCGCCTGTCCGCCTGTCCGCCTGTCCGCCTGTCCGCCTGTCCGCCTGTCTGTCTGTCTGTTTATCTATCTATCTATCTATCTATCTATCTATCTATCTATCTATCTATCTATCTGTTTATACTCTTTTATTCTTTTATTAGTTTCAAACCGAGGGCTGTAGCCATGCCGGAGCACCACCTATGCAGTCGGTACTGCTCCTACAATGAATATATGTGTGTAGCATATATCCAACATATTAACCTCTGGGCTAAATATTTTTCCAGAATGTTTGATGGAATAATGAATCGTTTTAATATTGCGTGCTTGTATCCGTTATTCAATACATTTTATATAGTTTCTACTCACGAAAATTTGCTAAACAAACGTTGTATATCTAAGCTAGAGATATTGCCTAGTTCGTCACTTTCCTTAAATGTCTCTGAGAACTTTTTAAATGAGCGAAATTTGACAGGAAATCACAAGAGAGCTAAACATTTTTACTTTACGGAAATTCCCCACAGAACAGGCAATTAATGATTGAACAATACTGATAAAATATTTGTAAACAACATATCAGCACTTTACGGAATTTCCCGCAGAAAACAGATAATTAATTATAGAAGCAATGCTTTTAAAACATTAGTAAGCTTATACGCTCTCTCAGACATGCCCTTAGCCATGCAGTCAGCCAATCTCACCGTCTTCAGTGATGATACAAATGTATCACAGACGATCAAAGACCTTATTGACATATTAAAACTGCAAAACGACTTCAATGCGATATATAAATGGACTGGTGAAAATAACATCTCGCGGCCCATAGACAGACTACAATCGGAATACACAGGACCAGCGGGTAGTGCAGCCGACCTGACAATCCACATGCGTGACCTGGGAATCCACATAAATAATGATACAATATTCCAAGATGGCAACAATGCGCAGGCGAGTTGCTAGATGGATTCTGAGATCATTCAGAATCAGCAAAAAGGATACCATGCTACTCCTATGGATAATTTTCGTTCTAAGTCATCTTTATTAATGTTTCCAACTGTGGTCAACACAGATCGTCAAATTGGTGGCGGAACTTGAGGCAATCCAGCACCCCAACACATACAAAATTGACCCGGTGCAACAGATAAGCTACTGAGAGAAGTTAAAGAAACTGAAGCGTTACTCCCCAGAGAGAAGGCGTGAAAGATATGCAGTGATATATATATATGTGGAAGATCCTGGAAAGTCTAGCTCCCAAGTTTGGAACGGAAAGCTATACCAACCACCGAACTGCACGGTACTACATAGTACCAAAAATCTTCTCCTCCATCTAGAATAGAAGGGCCCAGTACTGCAAAAGCTTAAGTTTCAAGGGTTCATAACCATTCATCATTCTGACAAACAACCTCAGAGATTGGCGAGGCGTGGGTGCAGAGGTCTTTAAAACGCATCTGGACAAATATTTTACCTGAGGTACCAGATGAAGCCACATCACAGCAGCAAGCACAAAGAAGATTAGTTCCGTCCAACTCATTACTTCACTAGAAACAGTACAGAAAAGGCAATTCTCCAGCTTGGTCCCAGCTTCTGGCTGAAACTAGTACAAGGGAAAAGATAAAAAAAACACATGTATACTTTACAAAATCCCCCACTGAAAATGAGAGTTAATGAAAGAAGCAATACGGATAAAGCATTAGTAGACGACACATCGATACTTTACAGAATCTTAAGTAGGAAAGGGATAATTAATTATAGAAGCAAAGCTTATATAAATTAGGAAATAAAAAATGTATACTTTACAAAACCTCTTATAAAAGAGACTATTAATGATTGAAGCCATACTGATAACTCATTAGTAAAAAAACACATCGATACTTTAGAAAATTTTCATCAGAAAACAATTAATGATGGAAACAATATTCATAACACGGCACATTGTTAAAATAAACATAAAAATAATATACCAGCTGCGAACAAAAATAAATATAAAACTGATGACAAAAAATGTAACGGTAAAATATTCAAATCCTGGTTGCAATGTCTACATTAATCAAACTGGTTATGCCCCTTATAGCGAACGAGTAATGTGCGACAGCTTCAATGCATCCTGAACATGAGTTTGTGAAAGTACAGTTAATACTGAAGATGAAATTTGGAACATCGTTACATTAAACAATAGAAATATAATGGAACTGATAAAATGAAACAAAAAGCAGAACAAGATCTTGCTTTCAATATAAAACACACATACACACTCGCACATGCACACACACGCACATTCACTGACGCAAAACTCACATCACAAGTGCAATCTAGCAGTAAACATACGTACTCATTGGCATTACAGCCCTCAAGTCTTCAAGTATAATGTGTATATTGTATCCAGTGTGTATTGCATACTGTGTATATTGTATGGTGTTTACATTGTATACTGTAAGTATTGTACACGATGTGTATTGTTTATTGTTCTATTGTACTTATATGTATGCATATATACATATAATATATGTACGTATATATATATGTATATAAGTACATGCATACATAGACACATATACAAACATATACACGCACAGATGTGTGTCGGTGTGAATACGTTTGTACATATATCTAATACGCATAGACACTTTTTATACGAGTATATGACGTAAATAATTGTTTCATATATTTTCATTTCCCATACGTATGTATGTATGTATGTATGTATGTATGTATGTATGTATGTATGTATGTATGCATGCATGCATATATGTATGTATGC
>NC_068987.1:23252959-23255453 GCF_001194135.2 Octopus bimaculoides | reverse complement strand
CATAGAGGAGTTTCGAACCTGAATCGACAAATTTCCCATATTTCAACAACACTTTTCTCACAGAAGAAAAATTGAGTTGACAACAATTAAAATGAACACATGGCTTTTGCTAAGCTGATTGATATCCTTACCATTTAACCCTTGTAACCTCTTCTATTTCACCAAAAGTTGAATTGGGATAACAAACTCCTAACGAAATCTATTGTTCTCAACAATTTGTCTCTTCTTCTTACTGGTTTTGCTTGGTTATAAATACTAGAATTTGGTAAGTCAAAATCAATTAGTGAACAGGGATAATTAGAGATAGCCACAGGCAGACAGCCACTTGAGACAAACGGCCAAAGGGAGAAAGAAACTTACAATCACCTACAATGGTACATACAACTTCCCTCGACTCTCTAACTCACTTTCTCTTCTCTGCAACATCACTCTGTCTCTATCTTCCTTACTGCTAGAATTACAAACACGTACACACCTATACAGGAAGAAACTAACTTTCTTAACCTCGTATGCTTTTCCACTATATTACACACCTGCTCGTCGAGGCATGGCATTATACAAAGTAACGCTAAATAAATATTTGTTTACTACTTCGATCCCATCTTGCACATCTGCAACATCAACACCCATTACAAATCGTTAACTGCTCACAGCCAGCAATTATCACCTCAACTACCGTTACAACTAGTGACCACTGACTATACCTAACCATACCGTCACACACACACACACACACACACACACACACACACACACACACACACACACACACACACACACACACACACACACACACACACACACACACACACACACATACACACACACATTATATGCATATAGAATACGAGACTTTTAATGTAGATAAAGCTCCACTATATAGTACAACGATTTTTTTTTCGCTCGTATGTGAGCTAAAGATTAATAAAATTTGGTATAAAATAGAAATTTCAGTTATTTGTCTTAAACATTCAGCCAAGCAAATTCATAATTCAGATGTATGACATGAGATATTATTCCATTCAAATAACCACATATTTATATTAAGACATAGATGATAAAATATAGAAATATAAAAATACAAACATAAAAATAAAAATTATATAAAATAAAAAAAATATAAGGAGTAGCATGAAAGTAGAAAATATAGTTAGAATAGTTTAAAGGAAGTGATTGAAAGGATCAGTCCAAACCTACGGCCGTTTCAGAAAAGTTTTAAAGAGCTTTAGGAAATAATCCAAATTCAACTCCCTGTATAAAAAATTCTCCCGCACACTAGACGTAGTAATAATAATTTACCTTTATGGCAAACTACTGGAGACGTTATCACATGGTTCGTTTCCCTACATAATAAAAAAGTAAGACAAACTTTTGCCGTTCGATATTGACAATCATTACCAATCAATAACTCCAGAGTTTTTAGATAAGGCAATGATATCCCCTTTGGAAAAGGATATCATTTTAAATGCTAGGAAAACCCTAATCGCATTTAATAAGAAGGAATGGACTCGAAGTTATACTCAGAATAACGTCAATATAACAATAGGGTCAGCGGATTCGGCCCAGGTTACTGATTTGGAGGGCCACTTTCTACTTTCTGAAATAAAAATAGTTTTCGCACTATTAAAGGAGGCCTTTATAAAGATGATGGCTTATTTGTGATCCCTAATACATCACTACGAAATAGAGATAAAACTAGAAAAGTCTTATTAAAATTTTTAAAGAAATATAATTTAAATATAACCGTCGATAATACTACCAAAATAGCTAATTTCCTAGATGTTACCCTCAATTTAGGGTAAGTTTCTAGTGAAACAAATTGATATAGCAGATAGGAGTACCACTACTAAATCCTTAAATAAAACTTGTTACTGCTGTTCTCAAGAATCATGTCAGAAAAACAACAAATGGAATCCTATTGAAGTGCATATGCGTATATTTGTATATAAATATGTATGTACGTTTACATGTACACACAAACACACACACACACACACGCACACGCACGCACGCATAAAAATAATCACACATATTCATATATTCACATGTATATTTGTAATTAAAGCCACAAAACTAAACGACATAAACAATGAATAATTAGACAAAAGGAATGGATGAATGAAAGATTGTTCTGTCAATAGATACAGCTGTTTACTACATTGACGCAGGAGGAAAGCATCAGGATGATTGATGACATAGATACATCATTGTAATACAAAACCACGCATGCACAAATATTCAAGATTAGTTAAGCTGAAAATCATGGATGTTCTGTTTTTAGCATTTCACTATTGATGATAGAGGTGTAGAGACTGGTCTGTAAAGGTGTATATTTCTTTATATGACATGGGCGATATGAAAAACGCCTACCTATCTTAAGATAGGCATGACTGTATGACAGTAACAGATAACATATAAGTGTATATTTACATACATATATATACGTATACATACATACACACACATATGTGTATATATATATATATATATATAT
>NC_068987.1:23250952-23251987 GCF_001194135.2 Octopus bimaculoides | reverse complement strand
AGTACCGCCGATAGTTGTTGTTGACAAACAACGGCACTAATTTTATTCAAGGGAAAAGATCCCATTACACCGCCACAACGTGTTGTTTACATTCCACAACAGTATTTGTTTTCACCTCAATAGACGTCAGTGATTGGTTGAAATTACCGAAATACGACAACTTTAACAAGAAATAACTTTAAAAATATAAACTTTTCTCAACAACACTAAGAGTAAAAGATGTTTTATATAACGCATTCTACCAGTGTCCCATGTTTGAAAGTGTTTCGTTAGAAAACAAATGGTGTCCGCCAAATCAGAAAGATCCGACTACGGCCGTGCTGTGGCACCATCTTAAAGAATTTTTAGTCGAATGTATCGATCCCATTACTTATTTAATGACTGGTACTTATTCTATCGGTTTGTCCCCGTAACCGCTAGGTTACGGAGACAAACATAGACACAATGACACACACATGCACACAGCACGCACACAGGCACACACATACACGTACACGCACACACACAGACATACACGCACACACACACGCACACGCACAGACTACACAAACACACACATATACACACACACAAACACATTCACACACATATATGTGTATATATATACGCATACACGCACACGTTATATTTTGTGATGGCTATTTTTGTTTTGCCAAATAAACACACGCTCTATATATTCGTTCTTCACTTCAGCTTTATTGTTGTTCTTATTTTAGTGTCCCTCCTCTGAAATCTTTCGTCACACATCCTATGACCTGTTCAGCGACCCTCCATTCGAAGTGTCTCTTCCTGTTCTGTTTAGTCCATGCTGAAAATGGAGTAAACGGGAGGAGGTACTTGGCATGGAGAGTTGTTGAATAGGTTACAAGATGTGTGACGAAATAGTTTAGAGAAAGGATACTATAATAGGAACAATAATAAAGCTGAAGGGAAGAACGAATATATTGTGCGTGAGTTTATTTGGCAAACAAAGAAAATGGAGTAAACGGGAGGAGGTACTTGGCATGGAGAGTTGTTGAATAGGTTACAAGATGT
>NC_068987.1:23245621-23248569 GCF_001194135.2 Octopus bimaculoides | reverse complement strand
CACACACACACACACACACACACACACACACACACACTCACACACACGATATATGTAATTATATCTGTACATATGTGTATTTATTGTACTTATTCGTGCATACATCTTACACGCAGAAACTTTTACAATGCTCAGTACGTTTGACATTTTGTAACCTTGAAAATCCCAGGAATAAAAGTGATGCTTTCTGATACTTCCCGGTGATTGCGAAGACAGTGTTTATAGGAGGGTGACAGCGAGGCGATGCTGACGGTGGCGATGATAATGATGGTCTTGATGATGGTGATGATGATGATGATGAGGATGATGATGATGATGACGACGACGACGACGACGATGGTAATATTGCCAATGGCGCTGCTGCTGCTGATACGATGGAGATGACTGTGTTAGTGATGATGGTGGTGGTGATGATAATGCCGGTGACGCTGACGATAATGTTGATGATGATGATGATGATGATGATGATAATGACGACAATGACGACGATGATGTTGGTGATGATGATGCTGACGACGACGACGACGATAATGTTGAGAGTGATGATGGTGATGAAGATGATGATGATGTTAATGACAATGTCGACGGCGATGATGATGATGATGGTTGTGGTAAGGGTAACGATTAGTACAATTATTGATTGTGATGATGATGATGATGATGATGATGATGATGATGATAGCGGGGGCGTTAGTCTTGCGTTAGTATAACATTGTCCGTTTTCCTTTCTTTCCTTTTTCTATGTCACGCGTTGGTACAGAAATCAAGCTGATCAATGGTCACTCATTTAATACCAAGGACCGATATCTTGACATTCGAGTCATTGTCCTTTTCGGTCTCCCCCACCACCAGCCTCTGAGTGTGTGTGTGTGTGTGTGTGTGTGTGTGTGTGTGTGTGTGTGTGTGTGTGTGTGTGTGTTTATTTCCTTTGAATACAACAATTGTTGTCATGGAAACCGTAACAATATAATACCATATTTTATTGACGTATCATATACATTGAGTATTTAAGGTCAAATGCGGGCTTTAGAGATGAAAGTGAGTATCTGTATCTCATAATAATAATAGCTGATATTAATATTGGTTGGTTGGTTGGTTATCTGATTGATTATTTTCTCCGGGCTCGCTTTTCGTCGTATAGGGAGAGGTGGAGAAAAATTATATGAATGCATATGAATAATTTATAATTTGCTCGAAGTAATAAACCTTAATTCTTAATGTTAGAGGTTTACTGCTTGCATAGTTATTGTTATATAATACCGAGTTGGCCCTCACCAAGCAGGCCCATAATAAAATGCGTTGTAGATGCAACCTAAGTATCTTATAATCATAATATATCTACGACTTTCTTACTTGCTTTTCCCATTCTATTACGAAGGTGACTGGATGTAGATTGAGGGCGATTTCTCTGCTGTACCAAGAAGGCTAATTTGCTTCATATAATCTACGTCATTCAGTCGTTAATAATAGTATTGTTGTTATTGTGGTTGTTGTTGTTGTTGTTGGCTGTGGCTTTTGTAGTTGTTGTTTAGCCCCTTACTTTATCCTGCGGAGTGGAGGTGCAATAGCCCAGTGGTTAGGGCAGCGGACTCGCGGTAATAGGATCGCGGTTTCGATTCCCAGACCGGGCGTTGTGAGTGTTTATTGAGCGAAAACACCTAAAGCTCCACGAGGCTCTGGCAGTGGGATGGTGGCGAACCCTGCTGTACTCTTTCACCACAACTTTCTCTCACTCTTACTTCCTGTTTCTGTTGTGCCTGTAATTCAAAGGGCCAGCCTTGTCACACTGTGTCACGCTGAATGTCCCCGAGAACTACGTTAAGGGTACACGTGTCTGTGGAGTGCTCAGCCACTTGCACGTTAATTTCACGAGCAGGCTGTTCTGTTGATCGGATCAACTGGAACCCTCGAGTGCCAACAACAACAGCATCCTGCGGATTAAGGTTCAATACCACATTAAAGACCCCCTTCGGTTATGAATGGCCATGGGATTGCACCTAGAAAGTTATCCTCTGAGGCACAAGTCAGGGCAAGGTTGTTTATGGAAGACCAGCAGTCGCTCATGCATACTAATCTACCCTCTCCATGCCATCGATGTTATCCAAGGGAAAGGCAAAGGGGCCGATACGGCTTGGCATCAGTGATATCGCCACTCATTTCTACAGCTGAGTGAACTGGAGGAACGTGAAATAACGTGCCTTGCTCAAAAACCCAACACACAGCCCGGTCCGGGGATCAAACTCACTACTTCATGATTGTGAACCTGACACTCTAACCACTGAGCCATGCGCCTTCACAAAACCGCATTATTACAGTTATTTTATCCCTGCAATAATGTACTCTGGATTCTTTTTTTCATTCAATTTTTTAAGTTGGAAGCATATAGTAGGATTTCATTTCGAGTCTTAAATAACGGCGTAATGACAGCTGTGTGGGAGTAAAAGTTTAAAGCATCATTACACCTACACACGTAGTCTTTCGGCAAATCATCTTACTATTATCACTGAAACACTCGGAAAAGGAACACCTACGTCAACAAATGTTCTAACTAAAAAGAACCCAAAAAAAAAGAAAGAATAAATACAACTAAAACAAAGACACACACACACACACACACACACACACACACACACACACGAACTCGCGCACGCGTTCACACATACAAATGCATACATACGAACTCTTACACACCATAAACGCAGATGCAGAGGCGAACTCACACAAATAGGACATACATACATATTTACATGCACACGCAAACACACACACGCACACATACACACAATTACACAATTACATAATACTAACTGTATATATTAGATATATTATGTATGTATGTATGTATATATACACATACTATATATGCATACGCATATGTAAATATACATACATATATATATATGTGTATATATATATATATATATATATATATATATATATATATATAT
>NC_068987.1:23244170-23245402 GCF_001194135.2 Octopus bimaculoides | reverse complement strand
ATATATATATATATATATATATATATATATATATATATATACTTCTATTGTATACATACACACATGCGTATGCAGGTATGTACATATACACACATACAGCTGTTCACCCAGTCATTGTATATTATGCATACTATATATATATATATATATATGTGTGTGTGTGTGTGTGTGTGTAAATATATGCATATACATAAACTATACACACATATATATATGTAAATATAAATACATAAATATGCATGTGTGTATGTATCTATATACATATGCATACACTCACTCACACATACAAGTACACACACACACACACACACACACAAACACAAACACACACGCACATACACACATACACAATCTCACACGCATATATATATATATGTATGTCTAAACATTGTTTGTGTTTCAAAGACAGTCGAACATCTTAATGTTAATATTGGGACGTGGGTGTTCGTCTCTCCGACTCATCATTATATATGTGTGTGTGTTTGTATGTGTGTGTGTGTGTGTACGTAGATGTGTGCGCGTCTGTATGTGTGTGCGTGTCTGTTCGCGTGTGTATAAAGTAAATATGCTAATGTTTCTATAACACTTCTATAATACCACACACACACGCGCACAATAGATTATGTGACTCGTCTATTGTGCTAGCGTCTCTGCGATCAGATCTGTGCCTATTCACTCAAGGTTGCCCACAATTATTTCTATTGTTGCTTTTGTTGTTGTTCCTGTTGTTTAACTCAAGGTCAGTTATGTTGAAAGCCAACCCAAAATGAAAAAGACATTCCAACCACGAACATCTGGCCTTTTTGCTTTTGTCTTTGGTTTTTAGTTTTGTTTTTCTAAGACAGTTCTTCTAGGATCGCGTTTCGATTTTTCCCGGTTGTAACAAATTCGTCTTTGTTAAATCGATCGAATGAATGAATGAATGAATGGATGAATGAATGAATGTGATTAAGAGATAGAGAGAGAGAGGGGTGAGGTGGAGAGTGAAGGAGGAAGAGAGGAGAGAGTGGGAGGGATGTAGGGAAAGTGGAAGCGGGTGAGGGGGAAAGAGGAAGTGGGAGAGAAAAAGTGATAAAGAGAGAGAGAGAGAGAGAGAGAGAGAGAAAGAGAGAGAGAAAGAGAAAATGAGGTAGAGAAGAAGAGAAAAGGATGTGGAAGAAAGAGAGTGAGTGAGGACCAAAGAGAGCAAAAGCGAGAGAGAGAGAGAGAGAGAGAGAGAGAGAGAGAGAGAG
>NC_068987.1:23242884-23243840 GCF_001194135.2 Octopus bimaculoides | reverse complement strand
GGGGGAAAAGGAGAGACGGAGAAAGAGAGAGAGGTTTAGAAAGAGAGAAAGACAGAAATAGAGAGTGAAAGAGTGAGTGAGAGAGAGAAAGGCAGCGAGAAATCCTGTCGTTAGATCTGTTAAAAATCACAGCTAGACCTCTTTGAGACTACACCCAACCAACTTAGAAATCTGAATGTTCCATGCTTGAAAATTAAACAGGAAAGCCATAGCTGGATCGCCTTTGATTGATCAGAACTCAACGGGAACTAAACAATAACTATAACAACAGGAAGAAACTACAAATCGTCTGGATGATCGTTGAACATTAAAATAGTGACAAAACATCTTGTATCTTGTATCTTGTTTCAGTCATTAGACTGCGGCCATTTTTGGGCAGCGTTTTGAAGCACTTTTAGTCGAGCGAATCGGCCTCAGTGTTTATTTTCTTTTTAAGCCAGGTACCTATTGTATCGCTCTCTTTTATCGAACAGCTAAGTAACAGGGACGTAAACACCCCAACACCAGTTGTCAAACAGCGGTAGGGACAAACAAACACACACACACATACATACATATACATACATACATACATACATATATATATATATATATATATATATATATATATATAAACAATATATGAGTATATGCATATATATATACATGTATGTACATACCTTCATCCACATGTACATATAGATACAAAACTGGGTACATGACGTGGCAAAAGAACATGGACAAAATGATAAACAAGGTACAACAAACAAGCAAGCCACATAGAAACATCTCCTTCATCAGCTGCCACCATATATATATCATTCAACTACGGTAGTAGTTGAATAATAATCTTAAGGCCACAATTTACTCACATGCAGCATCTTTCAGAGCTTGTCGCTAATTCAGTTCTTAACCAAATTGAAAACTGCTAACATTTTTGAAGAGGTCTGGTCCCTAGATACATTTTGGCATAAAAA
>NC_068987.1:23236790-23242131 GCF_001194135.2 Octopus bimaculoides | reverse complement strand
TTAATCCTTTGTTTGTCCCCTCTATGTTTAGCCCCTTGTGGGCAGTAAAGAAATAAGAAGTACCAATATAGCTAATATAGTTATATAAAGAATAAAAAGTTTAGAATGGTACAACAATGCACTATAGAACAAAAAATGGACTATACACCTGTTGTAATTTGGTTATCTATAGTCCGATGATATTTCGGAATTACAATTCCTTCTTCAGATCTTCTTAGCTGTTTATAGCAGTGACTCCAGCTAAGAAGATCTGAAAAAGGAATTGTAATTCCGAAATATCATCGGACTATAGATAACCAAATTACAACAGGTACATAGTCCATTTTTTGTTCTATAGTGCATTGTTGTACCAATATAAACATTTTATTCTTTACAAACAATACACAATGCTTCAAGCGAACTACAATACTCTCCTATCTCATAGTTATATGTATCAATTAAGGATTATCGAAGCAATTAGCGGATATAAAATGCCACATGAGATGTTGAAAAAAATTCTAAAACAAGCAACGTAGATAACTTTAATAAGATCAAATGATGTAAATTTGTGAACTATCTGAATGCTGATTGAAGTGAGTCTGGTCTTTAAAGTGAAGTGGTGAAAGTAACAAGTATGTTTCAGTTTTATTAATCCTCTTCAGTAAAAGATATGACTTAAGCCACTGTAGCCGTCATCGTCGATGAAACTATCCATGGAAAGGTTAGGTTCCTTAATATTGATTTAAATATCACACCTGAGTGCTTCATTTTGATAGAAAACTTCTTATTTAAATTAGCCTTGGGGAAGTAAGATCAATCGGTTTATGTGTTTCTATTAAATAGATGCTATTTTCGGCATTTTCGTGGCTTTAGGAATTACTTGCGGTACATTAGACAGAAAGATTGTGTATTAAAGAGGAAAAGTTTATTTTAGAATAATAATGATAAATCATAATAATAATTTTCTAATTGATGCATCATTTCCAACAGATGACAATGTTTCTCTAAAAGAAATGGAGAAACTTTCAAAATACCAAGACTTGGAAATAGAGGTAATTCGAATGTAGAGTTTAAAAGCAGAAACAATTCCTATCATAGTGGGTGCATTACGTATGATAAAAAACATATTCAGGCAAATACATATCTAAAACACCAAGACTAACAGGTGTATGTAACATACAGAAAATTGCACTACTAGACACCGCACACATCCTACGTAAAACACTCTCAATACAGTAAAATTAAGAGCATCACAACAAACCACAACACATACCTAAGGCACACAGAGCTACGCTCGGTAGTGCAGTGAAAGCGGTGATAAAAATAAGACTACTGAATAATAATAATAATAATGATAATAATAATAATAATAATAATAATAATAATAATAATAATAATAATAATAATGATAATAGTATATAATAATGATAATTAATTTTATTAACCACAGAGGCATAGATGAGTGGGGCATCACAATGACAGACAACGAATTTTGTGGAGATTTACATGAAGAATGGGAAGAACGAAATGGAAAAGACAGTGAAATGCGATAAAAGTATACATAGTATACAAAGTATGTGATAACATTTACACAGTCCTCCTGATACAGAAGAAACTCTAACTTATGCCATTCAAGGAGCGCAACAGATCTAGGATTACCCTGACCGTCAAAGGTACTAACCCTTTCTTGAGCTCTCCAATCTACAGGCGTATATTTAGAGCAGGGCTATTTGTTCTAACTATTTTTGCCGCAATCACTCATCTTTTCGCAGATCCATTGGGAAGTATGTTGCACTTTCCTGTCCACCCTCACCTTCTTTTCGAGTGGGACTTAGAAAAAGGTCGACGAGAGCTTGGCCAAAGAGGAAGGTTTCTTTCTTCAAACCTTTCAGCTTTGTTCACCACACAACCTCTTACACCATAGCCACTAGAAAGAGGAACGCCGCCTGCCATCCCTTATTAAAGGTGGATGATGGGGCTATACTCACGATGGATTTGACTGATAGTCGGTTTCTAGTCCACATGTGATAACAGCTGCTCGACATAACTCCACAAGTTATCAATGCTCGGATGCGGCACGAGTGCATGCAAATCAGTTTCGCCGCTCTGCGCGCATCTCGGACAGCCCCGCTTGACAGTGCTTCTGTTCCTGTAGAGTTTATCTTGAACTGGCAATGCTCCTCGGTTGCACTGCCAGCCCAGGGATTTCTGGAAGCTATCTATGGTGGTACCGGACCTGAAAGTCCTCCGAAACAGACCAGCAACTTCATCCACGTCGACACCTAAAGTTTCCCCGAGAACATCATCGCTCTTAGCTACCACTAGATTTCTACATATTACTACCGCAGAACTTCCACTAAGCGTGTTGCCCGACTGGTAGAGAGCAGTGAGCGTCTGACAACGAAAACAACAACGATAATGATTTCCTTTATTTGCCACAAGGGCCCAAGACACATAGGACTGCACAAAAGGTTGGTTTTACATCGATATAGAGAAAAACGGCGACAATAAAAGATGTAACACAAAATATTTTATCTCACCTGTTTCATTCTAGCCGTATGTATGTATATATGTATGTATGTATGTATGTATGTATGTGTGTGTGGAGGCACAATGGCCCAGTGGTTAGGGCAGCGGACTCGCGGTCGTAAGATCGTGGTTTCGATTCCCAGACCGGGCGCTGTGAGTGTTTATTGAGCGAAAACACCTAAAGCTCCACAAAGCTCCGACAGGGGATGTTGGCGAACCCTGCTGTACTCTTTCACCACAACTTTCTCTCACTCTTACTTCCTGTTTCTGTTGTGCCTGTAATTCAAAGGGTCAGCCTTGTCACACTCTGTGTCACGCTGAATATCCCCGAGAACTACGTTAAGGGTACACGTGTCTGTGGAGTGCTCAGCCACTTGCACGTTAATTTCACGAGCAGGCTGTTCCGTTGATCGGATCAACTGGAACCCTCGTCGTCGTAACCGACGGAGTGCCAACTAAATGCATGCATGTATGTATGTATGTATGTATGTATGTATGTATGTATGTATGTGTGTGTGTGCGTGTGCGTGTTAGTTAATTAAATTCTAACATAGTCTGATTTTTAATGTTTGCTTTTGTATATTTACAATTGACATCCTTACAAGTGCTATCATGTTTTAAAACAAATCTTCAGACAAATGTCTGTCGTTGCATTATCAAACAGTTCATGCATTTCATAAAGTACTTTGTAATAATGAAAAAGTACAAAAGTGAAAATGAGAAATCAGACAATGCTGGCATCTGATTAATTAAATGTATCTATTCACAATTTCACACACGCGCGCGCACAGACACACACACAGACAGACACACACACACACACACACGTACACATATATATCTTTCATCATCTATTTTTTACTTGTTTCAGTCATTAGACTACGGCCATGCTGGGGCACCGCCTTGAAGAATTTCTAGTCGAATGAATCGATCCCAGTACTTTTACTTTCTTTTTTAAAGTCTGGTACTTATTCTCTTTTGCCGAACCGCTATATTACGGACACGCGCGCGCGCGCGCACACACACACACACATGCACACACATGCACACACATACACACACATATTTATAGCTCTGGAGGAAATTCCCATTTGTTAAGTATAAATGAATAATAAACATTTAAACAACAAAATGGTTTGAAATATCCAATCAAAACTTGAAATGGGGATTGTTCGCGTAGAAGACACTTGCCCAAGATGCCATTCAGTGGGACTGAACCCAGAACCATGTGGTTGGTAAGCAAGCTACATACCACACAGCCACTCCAGTGCCTATAACCACACAGCCATTTCTGCGCCTATATGTATATATTTGTGTGTTTGTGTCTGTGTTTGTCACCCCCACCATCGCCTGACGACCGATGTTGGTGTGTTTACGGCCCTGTAAACTAGCGGTTCGGCAAAAGAAAACCGATAGAATAAGTACCAGGCTTACAATAAATAAGTCCAGAGGTCGATTTCTTCGACTAAAAGGCGGTGCTCCAGCATGGCTACAGTCAAAATCACTGAGACAAGTACAAGTGTAAAAGTGTAAAATGATATGTATGTCCGTACGTGTGTGTGTGTATGTATGTGTGTGTGTGTGTGTGTGTGTGTGTGTGTGTGTGTGTGTGTGTGTGTGTTTGTATATATATGTACACACACACACACAAGCATACATGCATATGTGTACTATATATAGTCTCGCCAGAGAGTTTAGCAACTGCAAGAAGTTTTTTTAATCCATGAAATAACATTTTATTGTATTAAAATGAATATCTCAAGTAAAAAAATTAGCAATAAATAATAAATAAATTAATATTTAGTATATGAGCCATTCACTTTCCGACATGCTTTTTTTCTCATGGGCATGGATTGCACAAGCTTCTGGCAATATCCTGGTGTTATTTCAGTCACCCCTATTTTCTTTAACTCATCCATCATTTCTTGGCAATTTGATGGCTACCTTTGTTGCAGCTTTTTCTTAAGTAGATTCCAACAATGTTCAGCGCAATTAAAATTTTAAATTGGGAGAGTTTCCTGGCCAACCCTGTAACAACTATGACTGTTGCTTTTCAAAACCATTCTTTAACCATTATTGCTGGGTGAATTGAAGCACCATTTTGTTGCATGATTGAACAATTTCTGGTTACCATAAATCTTGGCACTTTTTCCTTTAAAATTTCTTGATAATATTTTGCTTTCAATGTTGTTACTCTGGGCACAAAATGTAACCCACGTCCGCCCTGGGCTGAAATAGACCCCCAAATTATAACCGTAGGTGCAGAACGAACAATTTTGATGTACACCTTTCATTCAGGCGCTCACCATTTGGTATTCTTACTTGAGGTTGATAACTACAGTTAACTACAAATTAATGTTTCATCAGTAAATATTACTTTGCTCTATTTAATTGGTATTTAACGCTCAGATCTTTTGCGAAATTTAATTCGATATTACTCTTTTACTCTTTTACTTGTTTCAGTCATTTGACTGTGGCCATGCTGGAGCACCGCCTTTAGTCGAGCAAATCGACCCCAGGATTTATTCTTTGGAAGCCTAGTACTTATTCTATCGGTCTCTTTTGCCGAACCGCTAAGTTACGGGGACGTAAACACACCAGCATCGGTTGTCAAGCGATGCTGGAGGGACAAATACAGAGACACAAACATATGCATTATATAACATATATATATATAGTTCAAATTTACAGAAAACAAAAGACGAAGACAGGTTAGGGAACAACAATCAGCTTGACTGTCGGGAAGAATGGAAAAGTCTTTGACGTCTTGAGTCTACACTTTTCGAAAGAAAGGATTGAGAGAGGAAAAATGGAGAGAGAATAAAAAGAAAAA
>NC_068987.1:23234817-23236663 GCF_001194135.2 Octopus bimaculoides | reverse complement strand
GTGTGTGTGTGTATATATATATATATATATTCATGTTTTGAGTTCTGTTTTCTTGTTTGCATTACAGAACCTACATCACACACACACACACACACACACACACACACACACACACACACACACACACACACACACAATGCTATGGATTACTATACATAACCTAATTTTTGACAGCTACTAACCTTCTTGTGCCTAACATTGAATTCTCTTGCGCTCATTGATTTCTTATCGGTTTCTAAAACAGTTCGGCAAATAAGTAGAATTGTTAGAACGCACAATACTTTGAGGAATTTCTTCCAAATCTCTTCGCTCTCTGTTGAAATCACGCAGAGGCCAACTTTTCTTTTCTTCCTTTTGAGGTTGATTGGCATTTCTTAAAGGGCCTTAGGGAAAATTATATTCCGTCTCGCTACGTTCTTTCTGACAACAATGCCGCTAACAAATCTAATACCAATCTACATCGGGCCACATCAGTAGCATTTCTCTTGAGAGAAACTTGCATCTAGCACTAGATTAACCGTTAAGCAAAATAAGCTCGTACTTAGGGCATCAATGGAAGGTGGGGGGGGGACACACACCACTGAAATGGTAAATGGTTTACGGCACAAAAGAAATCCCTTTAAACATGCTAAAATAATATTTGAAATGGTTTATACGATCGAAAATATAATTTCGAAGTGTTCATAGTATCACAGTGAAGTTCTCATCAAAGACTTTGCAATTTAAAAACAAAGTAGGAAAAAAACTTTTCAAATGGAAATAAAAAGTGGAACTATACAAAAACAAACATTTTTTTCCATCTTAGACGCAAGAGTGGCTGTGTGGTAAGTTGCTTGCTTATCAACCACATAGTTTCGGGTTCAGTAGTAGAAGACTCCTACCCAAAGTTCCACGCAGTGAGACTGAACCCAGAACCATGTCGTTGGTAAGCAAGCAGTTTACCACACAGCCTCCCCTGCGCCTAAGATGGAAAAAAATGTTTGTTTTTGTATAGTTTCACTTTTTATTTCCATTTGAAAAGTTTTCTCTAACTTTTTAAAATTATGTATATATATATGTATGTATGTGTGTTATATATATTATATACATATATATATATATAGATTATATATACGTATGTATGTATGTATGTATGTATGTATGTATGTATGTATGTGTGCTTGTGTGTCTGTGTTTGTACCCCCATCATTGCTGGACAACCGAACTTAGTGGTTCGGCAAAAGAGACCGATACAATAAGTAATCGTTTCAGGTGTTTATCGATCCTTTGGTTAGCCACATAGAGCCTAGAGGTCAATATTGGCCTCTTTTCGCACCTTTGCTATAATAGATCCTTGCCTAGGCTTACGCATATGTATGGTGAGCTTCGCGTGAGGGAGAGCCTCGAGTTAAAAAACGTATGTACACTCACGTGTACGTGTTGAGAATTACCTATGAACAGTCATGGGTAACCTGTAGCCCACGGTGGGGCTTTTTGGATAGCACGCCTAACGAAAAATTAACTTCAGTTTTCTTTTTAGTAATAAGCGCAGGAGTGGCTGTGTGGTAAGTAGCTTGCTTACCAATCACATGGTTCCGGGTTCAGTCCCACTGCGTGGCACCTTGGGCGAGTGTCTTCTGCTATAGCCTCGGGCCGACCAAAGCCTTGTGAGTGGATTTGGTAGACGGAAACTGAAAGAAGCCTGTCGTATATATGTATATATATATATATATTATTTTGCTTAAAAGAGTTCCAACACTGTCTGTTTTTTATGTTTTATTTATATTCCTGCAGAACTAATGTGGGGTATAGAATATGGAATATACAATATATAATATAATATACAATATACAATATAAAATAAAAT
>NC_068987.1:23231511-23233890 GCF_001194135.2 Octopus bimaculoides | reverse complement strand
ATTATATTGTCTTTGAGCTTTTGTAGTTCAATAGTAGTTCATGTATAAACTGGTAGGAAAAATAAGGATGCATGAGAGTTGAGAGTTTTGTTAGGTTTAAAAAAAAAAGGGTTAAAAGTTTGTGTTAAGCAGGAAATGTGGTGTGTGTTTGTGTGTCTGTGTTTGTCCCCCCACCATTGCTTGACAACCGATGCTGGTGTGTTTACATCCTCGTAGCTTAGCGGTTCGGCATAAGTGACCGATAGAATAAATACTAGGCTTCCAAAGAATAAGTCCTGGGGTCGATTTGCTCGACTAAAGGCGGTGCTCCAGCATGGCCACAATCAAATGACTAAAACAGGTAAAGGAGTAAAAGAGTAGTGCGGCCCGCCATGTCTCATGCGGCCCGATTGTCGAAAAAGTTTGCCTATATCTAGATTAGAAGGGACAACGACCACGTGACATTTGTAAACATTGTGACAGCTACTGATCAAAACACAGCATCAATCCGGTCTCTCCCTTCGACAGAACTTCCTACTATCCGGTTTTTGTTTATCATATTTCATTCACAAGGAACAATTGTTGGAGCCGAGGGCCGTGGGAAGACCCTTACGATATTTGCCTAAGGAGGTGGATGGGCAGGGGCATTTAAAACATGCAAGATTGTGGGATTGAACCCGAAACCACGTGGCTGCGAAATGAACTTGTTAAGCTTACTGCCTGCCGACCACGCTTGCACTCCGTACAGAAACCGTTTTGTTTTTCTATTTTAGGTCGGATGATGAAATCACGTAAAAAACATTTTACGTACATGAGTAGGGCCTTGACGTTTGCTTACTGACGGAAATGAGAGAGGAAGGAGGCTGATGTGTATAACACCAGCATCAGCAACAGCAACAGTTGCAGTAAAACCGCAGCAGCAGCGGCAGCAGCCGCATGAGCCATAGCACTGGGGTAGGGCAGCAGTAACAACAACAGCTTCCGTTGATGTTTTGAAACTGTGTATGATGTCAGTCACGTCCATTCGAATCAAGTGATGAGCAGACGATCATAAACGAACACTATCTGTACTGTTCGTTTATGGAGATAGACAGATAGATACTATCTATCTATCTACAGATAGATGCTATCTATCTATCTATCTATCTATCTATCTATCTATACATTTATCTACTTGTATATCTGTCTTTCTATCTGTCTGTTTAGTCTGTTAACATAATAATGATGATAATTTTCTTCTTCTTCTTCTTCTTCTTCTTCTTCTTCTTCTTCTTCTTCTTCTTCTTCTTCTTCTTCTTATTCTTCTTCTTCTTCTCCTCCTCCTCCTCCTCCTCCTCCGCTTCCTCCTCATCCTCCTCTTTGCATATATCCATCAAAAGTGCATAAAATAACAACAACAGTAAAACAGAAACATGATTTCTGCGTCGGTTCTAAATACTAATATAATACTACTAATAATAATAAGTATGGCTGAATATGCCACAGTCATCAGCAACTTTAACGTATTTCTCAGGTAGAACCAGGGTCATGTGATATGTTTGGCTCTTTGAAATCAAAATAAGGGCCAACTGACAGATTCCGTCCAGGTTTTATTCCCCTGCTTAACTCACGAGGATTGCGTCAACCAAAAACATTACCCAGTGACATCGAAACTGGAACAATATACCGTATTTCCCGGCGTCGAAGGCGCTACTTTTTTTTCTTAAAATAAGTCTCGAAAATCTACAATGCGTCCCTGAAGGCCGAAAGTTACATTTTTGATAGGCATATCCTAACCTCAGAGAAAATCATCTATGCTAGACAGTAATCTGAACGCCTGTGTATGACCGCTCAGTGAAGTGTGTAAATTATACTTTGTTGAAGTCGTAAATAAGCAAAAGTATCATAAAAATGTGGGCAGAGTATGTTAGACGAGGCAACTGAGGAGTGATATTTTACGAGCGTATTGCAGATATTGTCATTCTCTTCAAGCAACTTAACTTTAAGGGAATATATTTATGTGACGAAAGATGTAAAACTGCGGAATATTAAAAGGGTTGACAAGTAAATTTACTTTCTGTGTTGCGTTCAGTCACCACTTACTCTCTGTGATGGAGGTGCAATGGCCCAGTGGTTAGGGCAGCGGACTCGCGGTCATAGGATCGCGGTTTCGATTCCCAGACCGGGCGTTGTAAGTGTTTATTGAGCAAAACACCTAAAGCTCCACGAGGCTCCGGCAGGGGATGGTGGCGAACCCTACTGTACTCTTTCACCACAACTTTCTCTCACTCTTTCTTCCTGTTTCTGTTGTGCCTGTAATTCATAGGGCCAGCCTTGTCACACTGTGTCACGCTGAATATCCTCGAGAACTACGTTAAGGGTACACGTGTCTGTGGAGTGCTCAGCCACTTGCACGTTAAT
>NC_068987.1:23230160-23230925 GCF_001194135.2 Octopus bimaculoides | reverse complement strand
GTGGTATCAAATAGAACAGTGGATGCTAGAGGGGTCAAAACCGTAAGTATAAAGACATCTGAATACGAGAAAATCCATTACACTGCGATACTATTGTGTTGTACTGATGGAACAAAACTGCCGCCGCTGCTTATTTTCAAGAGGGAAACTTTACCAAAAGACAAAATTCCACGTAGAATTTTTGTTTACGTCCACCCAAAGGGGTGGATGGATGAAGAGGGAATGAAATAATTCTAGCTAAGACCTGGTTAAGGCGTTCCGGTGGTCTCCTTAAAAAAACACCCCTTGTGTGGGACCAGTTTCGTGCTCACAAAGCAAAGGCTGTCAAAGAAAGGGTACAGAAATTGAAAACGAAAATGGCAGTGATCCCTAATGGTTTAACAAGCCAATTACAGCCACTGGACTTATCAATCAACACGCCTTTTAAGGCATTTATGAAAGTAGAGTGGAATTAGTGGATGGACCATGGACCAAGGACCATGCCCTAATATCAACTAGTCGTTTGGAAAGGCCAACTATTGGTCAGGTGTGCGAATGGGTCCTGAAATCATGGAGCACTGTGAAAATTGAAGTAGTAATAGAATCTTTTTTAAAATGTGGCGTCAAGCTTGCTTACCAACCACATGGTTCCGGGTTCAGTCCCACTGCGTGGCACCTTGGGCAAGTGTCTTCTATTATAGCCTCGGGCCAGCCAAAGCCTTGTGAGTGGATTTGGTAGACGGAAACTGAAAGAAGCCTGTCGTATATATATATATATATATATAT
>NC_068987.1:23226566-23230106 GCF_001194135.2 Octopus bimaculoides | reverse complement strand
TGTGTGTGTGTGTGTGTGTGTGTGTGTGTGTATGTTTGTGTGTCTGTATTTGTCTCCCCATCATCGCTTGACAACCGATGCTGATGTGTTTACGTCCCCGTAACTAAGCGGTTCGGCAAAAGAGACAGATAGAATAAGTACTAGGCTTACAAAGAATAAGTCCTGGGGTCGATTTGCTGAACTAAAGGCGGTGCTCCAGCATGGCCGCAGTCAAATGACTGAAACAAGTAAAAGAGTAATGCATTAGATGGCACAGAAGATGGACATTCTGTTTGAAGACATTGACACTTTGGACAGTATTGGTGACCCCGATGATTTTTCTGGTTTTGAGGCAATGGACGACTGCAGTCAGTTTTCAGGATTTGAAGAGTAAAATATTTCCCTTATATTCGTACGTTTAATATTTGTACACTTTTTAATCGTTTCCCATTGTAATTTAACTGTGACGTTTGTTTTGTCATGTCCGTGTGAAATTTTTACGAATGGTAATAATGTGAAATATTTTCATAATTTGAAGATTAAATTACGTTTACTTATTTGTAATATTTCAACTGTGCAGATATCAATCTTTGTTCTGCTTTTATTTTGTTCTATTTGGGATGTCATGTTTGTGTGGTACTTCTATAAATGGTAGCAATAAGCAAAATATTTTCAGGATTTTCTGATTGAAATATTTTTAGGCGCAGGAGTGGCTGTGTGGTAAGTAGCTTGTTTACCAACCACACGGTTCCGGGTTCAGTCCGACTGTGTGGCACCTTGGGCAAGTGTCTTCTACTATAGCCTCGGGCCGACCAAAGCCTTGTGAGCGGATTTGGTAGACGGAAACTGAAAGAAGCCCGTCGTATATATACATATATGTATGTGTGTGTGTGTGTTTGTGTGCCTGTCTTTGTCCCACCCAACATCGCTTGACAACCAATGCTGGTGTGTTTACGTCCCCGTGTCTTAGCGATTCAGCAAAAGAGACCGATAGAATAAGTACTAGGTTTACAAAGAATAAGTCTTGAGGTTAATTTCCTCGACTAAAGGCGATGCTCCAGCATGGCCGCAGTCAAATGACTGAAACAAGTAAAAGAGTAAAAGAGTATTGTGTACATTTTACTGTAATCTTTATTTTACTTTTATTATACTGAACCCTTCAAGAGTTGTTTTTTGCTGGTGCAAAAATATGCTTTCCATCATACATACTTAAACAAAACAGTCAAATTTGAAAAGTTTCTTGGTTGGTGGAGTGAGGGGTGCACCCCCTTATTCCCCTTCTGAATCCATCCTTGTCGTACTGTATTTTCAGTATTACAGTGGGTACGTAACGGTAGGGGTAAACTTTGAGAATAAACTTCCCATACCATGATTCTGTACTGACGGTCTCACAAAACAAATTGGTAAGATAGGTGAGTGCTGCCTTTTCTTAATTTTGCAGACGTGAGTGTGGGGTCACAACGGGTGGCGGTCACGGTTAACCAACGTAAGGGATAGCGCAAATATGTGTTAGACGAACAGCCAAAATAAATGCTAGGAACATTTTAAGTGGCGTGCTACAAGTTACAGTGATGTTCTTTTTCCATTACATCTGTAAAGGTAACAAGCCCCGAAGTGCAGGGACCTTACTTTTATGCTTATTATAATTTTTCAAATTTTTGGTTGGCAAAATTAGGGCGCGTCTTCGACACCGGGAAATACGGTAATTGTACATATATACATATATACATATATGTGTGTGTGTACATATATATATATATATACATACATTATATTTTGATCTGGAACTCGACTGACGATAGAAAGCTCCGAATGACGTGTCCTTGTTTTTTCTTGTCCTTCTTTGTATCGTCTAACTGTCTGGATGTTTTATAGTTACCTGTTACGTGCTTGTTCCATTTTTTTATATACATATAGCGGCATACGTACACTTTCGGTCTCCCGTATCTATCTATCTATCTATCTATCTATCTATCTATCTATATGCGATTATATACATATAAGAGGAATGACCACTGAGTGGACCTCCAATATGCTAGATGTAGACCCCATATGCGATTATTTAGTTATCGGTGACGAATTTTACAATCTGTAAATAATAATAAAAATGTTTGATAAGCTTAAAGCTTATAAGTGATCACCGTGCATTGACTAAGGTAAATAGTCCAATATTGGAAGAATATAAGCCCTCGACAGAAAGAAGTAGGGTTTGCCGAACTTTTTTTCGTTGAGAACTTTAAAGAGAAATTCAGTGCCATTGTCGTGGAGAAAAAATTTCCTCTTATGGTAAAAAGGTGTTAAAAAAAGCTATGTCTGTTCAGTGCTGCTGCCGGTCGGATTCCCAGACATCGATTTTTTAAGCTCTTTAGTTGTTCTCAATTGGAAATACCAAAAGAGGCAGCTCTGGACAGACCTAACCAAGGCCGTGACTTTAAATAGAATACAGTCAACAACAATGACTCATATGCACCAGTTGACCTCCAAGGTCATGGAAATTATAGTAATATCAGCGCCAAGCAGTGTTTAGGCATAAGCAAACTTTAGGTTAGTTAAAATACATTTGACATATTTCAGTTGCTAAAGGAAAGTTCACTGCTCGGGTTGAGAAAGCAAACGCTGAAAATGTTCGGACAATGAATATTCAAGTCTTAATATACAGATATTTATATAGTCTTTTCTGCCCTAGGCACAAGGCCCGAAATTTTGGGGGAGGGGACCAGTTGATTACATCGACTCCAGTACGCAACTGGTAGTTAATTTATTGACCCCGAAGGATGGAAGGTAAATTTGATCTCAGCGGAATTTGAACTTAGAACGTAAAAACAGACAAAATACTGCTAAGCATTTCACTCGGCGTGCTAACGTTTCTTAATTCTTTATTGCCCACAAGGGGCTAGACATAGAGGGGACAAACAAGGACAGACAAAGGGATTAAGTCGATTACATTGACCCCAGTGCGTAACTGGTACTTAATTTATCGACCCCGAAATGATGAAAGGCAAGGTCAACTCAGAACGTAACGGCAGACGAAATACCACTAAGCATTTCGCCTGGCGTGCTAACGTTTCTGCCAGCTGCTAAAGGCAAATTCACTGCTCGGGTTTGATATAAAAACTGTATATATATATATGCATACATGTAAATAGAGAGACAGCAACACAGAAAATGCTCCGGCAATGAATATTCAAGTATAAATTTACAGATATTTATATATTAACAGAGCAAACTTACACAGAGTACAAAAAACAACAGGAGATTAAAGGGGAAAACGTACAGTGTTAGAAATTCAACAGCTGTTTCTGAGGGAACAGAGTTACTTCATAACGTTTGAAGTAACTTCGAGCTCTCAGAAACAGCTGTCGGACTTGTAGCACCATGCTCTCTCCCCTTTAACCTTCTGTATCTTTTGTACTCTGTGTAAGCTTGCTCTGTTAATATATAACTAGCCATTTATTTTTACTTCAATAGTCATTGTCTGAAAATCTTCGGTCTTTGCTTTCTCTCTATTTACTTGTATAATATATGTATATATATATATATATATATATATATATATTGTAT
>NC_068987.1:23224202-23226556 GCF_001194135.2 Octopus bimaculoides | reverse complement strand
ACACTTTTATTTGTTTATTTGCATCATTAACTCTTTCTTTATTTCTTTCTTTCGTACTCTCTCACTCTCTCTCACTATATATATGCACACACACACACACACACACACTCGCACACACACACACACGCACGCATATATATATATATGTATCTATATTTATATCTGTGTGTGCATATATATGTGTGAGTGCATGTAGTATGTATGTCTGTCTGTATGCATGTATGTTTGTGTCTATTTGTGTTAACATGTGTGAGCGTCAGAGTATATAATCTACAAAGATGAAAATTTTTAGAAGTTAATCCATTAAAGCAAACGATATCCCCTCCAGTAAGGATTTATCTCTATCGAATTTATAAAGGACAATTTTGACACCTCTCTCTCTCTATTTCTTCCTCACTGTACCCCCTCTCTCTCTGCACAAATACGTACACACACACAAACATACGCACACATACATACATACATAATACATACACACATATATACATACATACACACATACACACATATAGAACACATATATTTGCATGTATGGCGTGTATATCTATCTATCTATCTATCTATCTATCTATCTATCTATCTATCTATCTATCTATCTATCTATCTCTATATATATATATATAGAGAGAGAGAGAGACACACACACACACACACAAACATATATTTATACACATATATATTTATACATATGTATATTCATGTGTACGTATGTATGTATATATGTATGTATATATATATGCATATCTATATATATGTTTATGTATGCGTTTATATATATATGTGTGTATGTGTGTGTGTGTGTGTGTGTATATCAGTACAATGATTTACATATGTGTAAGTGTTTATGTATATGTACTTATATTTTCATATACATACACGCATACACACGCAGACTCACACACATACTTATGCATGCATATACGCATACATACACTGACACAGTTATGTGCATTTATGGTGCACGGTAATGCATTCACTGAAACAAATGTATTCCTCAGAGACATACGTGCAATATTACATGTACGTAGTTGCACACATCTCTACACCAATGCTCGTTTGTAGCATTAAATGCATGCATCAGAGTGCACGCATGCACACATACACAAGTACACATGGAGTAATGCGCATACGCATATACCATTATATATGTGTGTGTGTGCATACAAATATGCATGTATATGTGTACGCCGAGTTACCTCAACCACATATACACACGCATACACACATAGACGCTCATCTATCCATACATTCATGCACACATGTAAATACGGATGCATATATACGCACACATGTATGAATTCATGCTTACATAAATAAACATAGAAATGCATGCGTGCATACATATATGCATGTATATACACACGCACATTAATGCAAGTATGCATTTATACTCACTTAGATACATGCATATCCATACAAGCATTCAAAGACATACCTGTACATACACACACACACACACATACACACACACACACACACACAGACACGCACACATATATATATACACACTCATATACGTATAGCCACACCTATATAAAAATATGTATGTATGCATACATTTTCGCGTCTGTATGTATGTATATGTATTTGTGTGCATTTTGCATGAATATAAATATATGTGTGTTTGTACGTATGTATGTATGCATGCATGCATGCATGTATGTGTGTTATGTATGTATGTATGTTATGTATGTATGTATGTATGTATGTATGTATGTATGTATGCGTATCTGTTGCAGGGAATGGAGGCCGAATGAGAAGAATGTAAAGATAAATGATATTGAACGTTATTCAACATGGAGATCCAGCTTCCTTTTAACCTTCACTGTGACCGGAGAAAATGGATAGAAGGAGATGAAGAGAAGGAGGAAGGAGAGAAAGAGAGAGAGAGAGAGAGAGAGAGAGAGAGAGTGAGTGTGAAGGAGAGTGAGAAAGGAAGATGAGGAAGAAATGAAGATAATAAAAGGAAGGGGGAGGTATAAGAAAAAAGAGGAGGAGGAAACGGAGAAAGATGAAAAGCAGATCTGAGGAGAAAGATAAGAAATAAAAAGAAGCGAGGAAAAGTAGAGGGGGAAGAATGGCGAAAGTGAAAGAAAAGAAAATGAAGGAGGAGAGGAGGAGAAGAAGTAGAAGAAGAGGAAGGAGAAAAGTAAGAAGAAGGAGAAGGAATATTCTCTATAGTTCTCCTTGTTGCATGGTACTTCTCAACGCTGCATATATACCTGTATATATATATATATATATATATATATATATATGATGTATGTATGTAATGCGTGTACGTATGTATGTATGTGTGTGTGTTTGTATATGTGTGTGTTTGTATGTGCGTATATATATATATATATATATAT
>NC_068987.1:23222558-23223343 GCF_001194135.2 Octopus bimaculoides | reverse complement strand
GCCAAAAAGAACGAGAGCCGAATCGAAAGACACAGAAATATAGAGATGGCGGGAGGCGGTTGTGTATTGGAATGCTGGTTGATTGTGTAATGGAATAATAGTGTGTGTGTGAGTGTATGTGTGTGTGTGTGTGTGTATGTGTGTGTGTGTGTGTGTGTGTGTGTGGAGGGGGAAGGGAAGGAGATAGGGAGAGAAATCTGTGAATTATGCAAATTATGACAGAGGACAAAGGAAGGAGGAAAAAAAAATGAAGGAAAATCACAGCAGCGAGAGGAGGAGAAGTAAGAGGAAGAAAAGAAGAGGATTTTAATAAGAAAGGGATGGTGGGAGGGAAGCAGAGCAGTGGCGTGAGAGATGTTGCGAAGAAGATGAAGATGAAAACGAAGAAGGCGAAGATGAAGAAGACAAAGATGAAGGAGGAGGAAAGAAAAAATAAGTGGAAGACGAAGGAGAAGAAAAAGGAAGGTGATGATGATAGTGATGATGAAGATGAAGACGAAGAAGATGAAGAAGATGAAGTCGATGTCGATGACGACGACGACAAAGAAGAAAATGATGATGATGATGGATAAAAATAAGACGAAGAAAAATGAAGATGATAATGACGGCGACGACGATGATGATGATGATGATGATGATGATGATGATGATGATGATGAAGAAGATGAAAAAGATGAAGAAGAAAAAGAAGATGATGAAGATGATGAAGACGATAATGATGATGATGATGAAGAAGAAGATGAAGAAGAAAAAGAAGATGATGATGATGATGATGATGATGATGA
>NC_068987.1:23218034-23221689 GCF_001194135.2 Octopus bimaculoides | reverse complement strand
CGGTGATGGTTGTGGTGGTGGTTGTGACGGTGGTGGTTGTGGTGGTGATAGTTGTGACGGTGGTGGTTGTGGTGGTGTTGTTTGTGGCAGTGTTGGTTGTGGTGGTGTTGGTTGTGGTGTCGATGGTTGTGGTGATGGTTGTGACGGTGGTGGTTGTGGTGGTGTTGGTTGTGGTGGTGATGGTTGTGATAGTGGTGGTTGTGGAAGTGATGGTTGTGGTGGTGGTAGTTGTGGTGGTGGTTATTGAGGCGGCGGTAGTTGTGGTGGTGTTGGTTGTGGTCGTGGTGGTGGTTGTGATGATGATGGTGGTTGCGGTGGTGAATGTTGTTGTGGCGGTGATGGTTGTTTTATGTAGTTTACTGCGAGTGTACTATGGTGTATTTGTGTGGTTGGTTGTGTTGTTTTTGGTGATGGTGTGTACTTTACTTTGGTATATTGTAGCGTAGTAGTGATTGTTTTTTTTACTGTGCTTTAGTCTAATATACTACTGGTAGTGGTAGTAGAGGTGGTTGTAGTGGTATTGGTGTTGGTAATTGTAGTGGTAATTTATTAGCTTATATCGGTTTTAATAAATGGTTTGTACATATTTTCGCATGTACGTGGTTTGATCAATAAGTATCCGGACTGTTGCCATAATAACGAAGTTTTAACATTAAGATTTAACGTTCTAGCTCACTTCCGCTGTTTTCAGCAGTGCTTAGAAGAAACATGTGTAGTGTGTGTTCGTTGCATTGACCAAGACAAAGGAAGTTAAGTAGAAAACCTGCATCAAATTTTGCCAGAAGTTTGGCGATACCTGCAGAAAGTGTATGGAGAGGAGTGTATGAGTACTTTAGACGTTTCTAAGATGGCCGAAAAATGTCGATAGTGACGAATGTTCTGGTAGACCTGCAACCAGCAGAACTGAGAAAAACATCGCAGATGTGCGTGCAGCTGTAAGGGGAAATCGTTGAATTACCATCCGTGAGTTATCAAAGGATGTGCAGATTAGTTACGGTTCAGTTCAGTCTGGCAAGACTGTACCGAAACTGCTTTCAGCTGACCAAAAAGACTCGCGGGTTTCAGTTGCATAAGATCTCTTTGTGCCAAGAACGATGAAAAACGTTTTGAAAACGGTCATGACGGGTGATGAATCGTGGGTCTATAGCTATGACCCCGAAACAATGACTCCGAGTTATGACTCCAAGACCGAAGAAAGCACGAATGAGTCGAGGCAATGTGAAGACACTGTTAACCGTTTTCTTCGACTACAAGGGGATTGTTCATCATGAGTATGCTCCACGTGGTCAGACAGTAAACAAGGAGTACTACCGTGACGTTTTGCGGCGTTTGCGGGGTGCTATTCGTCGGAAAAGGCCACAACTGCATACGTCCGGTGAGTGGAAATTTGCACGATGACAACGAATCTGCCCATTCAGCGCAGCTTGTACAGCAGTTTTTGGCTAGGCACAGCATTCCTCAGGTCCGACAGCCACCGTACTCCCCATATCTCGCCCCTTGCGACTTTTTCCTCTTTACAAAAAATCAATGCAATGATCACATGCTACACACGTTCCTTCCAAGTACTGCTGTAAACAACAGAAATGATATAGAACGTTAAAACTTAGTGCTCATACACAGTAACGTTGAAGATCACTCTGTGTCAAGTATCTTCACTATGCCTGCTTCAGCTTCGTTACTATGGCAACATTCCGGATACTTATTGATCAGATTTTTCTCTTCGGTATTGGTTTTTAGGTGGTTTTTAAAAAAAAATTACGCTTTTGAATTTGTTCGCTCGGAAAAACCAACTGAAGTTGATATTTATTTATTTTTCTTTCCAATAATTTCTTAAAAACTATATGTAAAGTTGAAAAAGACATAACTCGAAACGACGTAAGTAGAGGTATGCATGCATAGTATTTTCTAATGTTAGTTTTGTTTTATGTGGAATACAAATGTATTTATTTATTTTATGGTTTATTATTCCCCACCCCTTCTTTGATGGCCTGATACAGAGTTATATTCTGATTGTGTGTGTGTGGTATTGCTGTGCTGAATTTGAGGATAATTTGTCTGTCTGTCTGTCTTTCTTTCTCTCTCTCTCTCGCTCCCCCCTCTCTCTCACGGTTTGGTAGTTTATAAAGTGATATTTGTGCAGTATTTTTTATGTTTCCTTATGGGATATGGTTTTGTGGGACGCATCTGTATTTTGTTCAATAAATTTACTGCATTGCCATATGTTGTTAATTGTGATATTGCTAAATATATGCAGTATAGGCGCTAAATTGGTGATTGTGGTATTTCTGAATGTATTGTACTGCAATGTCTCCGTTGGTGATTGTGATGCCGTAGTTGAATCCTAAATAAAAAATAAACATTATTCTGCTTCATGGTGGAACTCATTCCACTGTGGCATCTATGATGCTTGTCAAAAAAATTGCTGTTGCTTTTCTCATTCGTGTGCGGAACACTTCGGAGCGTTGTTTCCTCTAAGCTCTGCGCGCACATATGTTTTGCAACGAAGAAAAGAAAGTAAGAAATTAAGTGCGCACAAGATTTTAAAGATGAAATTTGAGCAAATGACTGAAACAAGTAAAAGAATAAAAGAATATATGGGCACCAAAATCTTTTAAGCGCTTAGGACCTGTATGGGTCATAATTCGGCCCTGATGTGCGTGCACATACTTTCAATAAACAAATAAATTTTGCTTACAATGCAAGCTTCTGTGAAAAACCTCAACAAGAAATTCAGATGGAATATTGGTTGTGAGGAATTTTAATTGGTAAGGTGTTGCAGGACAGGGCTGGATTAAGACTCGCAGAGGCCCTTAAGATTTAAAGGATTTTAGTGTTCCTATATGTATGTATTTCAAAATATAAACAATAATAAAACACAAACTAAATTTTTCATTTTTCAAAACGAAGCAAAACTAACAACAACATGGAAAATAATGTCTATTTTGTATAGTTCCACTTTATTTATATTTCAAAAGTTTTCTCCAACACATTTTTTTTTAATTGCGAAGTCTTTGACTAAATCCTCAAAATTAATCTTACGTAACATCTCTTCTGATTTTATACTTATTTGAGATAAGGCATCCCGAATATTATTTCAGCAAGTTCAAAGTGATTTCTTTTGTGCTGTAAACCATTTACCATTTCTGTGATGCTTGTCTTCCCTTGATGCTCCAGCCACGTGCTTAATCGTTAATCCAACGCTGGTGCCGGGTATATTGCTGTCGTTGAGGCTATTGCAGCTTTCGTTGTTGCCGATGCTGTTGTTATTGTTGTCGTTGTTACTGTAGTCGCTGTTGCTGCCATCGTCGTTGTTCTGGTTATCGTCGTTGGTGTCGCTGTTGTCGTCGTTATAATCGTTGCTGCTGTCGCTTGCTTAGCCCCATGTGAAGCCTGATCGAGCAGACCTACGACCAAAGACTCCATATTACTCTTTGACTTGTTTCAGTCATTTGACTGCGGCCATGCTGGAGCACCGCCTTTAGTCGAGAAAATCGACCCCAGGACTTATTCTTTGGATGCCTAGTACTTATTCTATCGGTCTCTTTTGCCGAACCGCTAAGTTACGGGGACGTAAACACACCACCATCGGTTGTCAAGCGATGTTGGGGGGACAAACACAGACACACAAACATATACACACACACACACACACACA
>NC_068987.1:23214179-23217664 GCF_001194135.2 Octopus bimaculoides | reverse complement strand
CTCAAATCCTTTATTTCTGCTTTCATTTTGGTGATTTTTATACCATATAGTTTAATCTGAAAAGTGTGTGTGCGGGGAATGAATAAGAAGAAACTGCGGAGCAACGGACGATAAACTTTCTGATATTTTGTTTCGTTTCTTAATCTTCAATGTTAAGGTCTGCAGCTACACTGGTCGTTTATGTTGTTTAGTCCCAGGTTAAATTCAATGGACCAGCCGTGACACTCCTGTCTTTCTTTCTGTTTAAACATAGTATGACTATGAATTCATTACCTATAATTTACTCCTGCCGTTTTTTAGACGGTAGCGTATAATGTGATGGAAATTTTGCTGCTGTTTCTAGCAAGTCATGTAACCTCGTAAAGACTCCTTCGTAGGACTGTTATTTCTCCTGGGATCTTCGAAATAAGTATCAGTCATATACTAGGGTTGATTAAGTCGAATATACACCTCTTCTTGCCCCTCAAATATATGGCATTGCATCTTTGTTAGAAGCCATTACTTTAATCGAGGGAAAATCAAAACTGACCTTATGCTTTGTAGATTGTTTCAGCTGGCAATGTTGATGAGGTTGCTACCGATAGGGAGGGAACCTGAGAGAAATTTGGTAAGGCAGAAGACTGTCGTCGGTCCCAGAAAGAAAGAAAAGAGAGAGAGAGAGAGATAGAGAGAGAGGGATAGAGAGATAGATAGAGATAGAGAGAGAGAGAGAGAGAGAGAGAGAGAGAGAGAGAGAGAGAGAGAGAGAGAGAGAGAGAGAGAGAGGGAGAGAGAGGTCTCTCAAAATTGTAAGAAGCTCTGTGTTTATGTAGGATTTTTCAAAAATATTTCTTTCGGTAGGGGCCCTTCTTTCGCTTTTCGGGGATCTTGACTGATGTACAAGCTGTGAATATCTATCTCTTAAAGGCCTTGGTTAATCAGACTGAACTTCTGTATATTACTGCCTTGTGGATAAGGGGTAAATTTCATCAGGAGACAGTTCTAGTGGAGAACGATTGGAAAAATATTTAGTGCAATATTAGGAAATTTTGAAAAAGTATGACGAGAGATAGCGTGGCCGTTGCTTTGAATAAACCTCGGTGAAAGTTATATAAACCGTATTAATTCAAAAGTGAATAACTTGTTGTATAAGAGCTAGAAGGGACAGGACGAAGCGAAACATAACGTGCCTGTGTGCCACCAGTAGTAGTGTGCAGCTGAGGATGTCTTACCTAATCATTTAGACGACTTTCCATTGGGTGTGCTGTCTTATATATTTGTATGAGTGAAGGCGCTTGGCCAAGTGGTTACGCTGTTGGGATCATGATCGATACCTGTAATAGGTAACACATTGTGTCCTTGAGCAAAGCACACCATTTCTGCGTTGCCTCGGTTTAGTCGACTATTGGTGCCACACCTGTCTACCTCTTACTCTCCTTCAGCTGTTCCATCTTTCTGGATCAAGAGTAGCAGGGCTGAGAGGGTGTCTATGTCTGCTTGTGGCTAAATACACCCGTTGATGTCTGATACTGGGGACGCTATGGCCTCTGTTGGCACTCCGTCGCTTACGACGTCGAGGGTTCCAGTTGATCCGATCAACGGAACAGCCTGCTCGTGAAATTAACGTGCAAGTGGCTGAGCACTCTACAGACACGTCTACCCTTAACGTAGTTCTCGGGGATATTCAGCGTGACACAGTGTGACAAGGCTGACCCTTTGAATTACAGGCACAACAGAAACAGGAAGTAAGAGTGAGAGAAAGTTGTGGTGAAAGAGTACAGCAGGGTTCGCCACCATCCCCTGCTGGAGCCTCGTGGAACTTTTTTAGGTGTTTTCAGTCAATAAACACTCACAACGCCCGGTCTGAGAATCGAAACCGCGATCCTATGACCGCGAGTCCGCTGCCCTAACCACTGGGCCATTGCGCCTCCACAGACGCTATGGCCAACACGAATAAAAATCACCTGGTCGTTTCAGAAAGCGTATCAAAGCAGTAATCGAGCCTGAATAGCCTTTTGCGTTGTGTATGTAAGAATACGTGTACCAAATTCTACAAAATTATGTTTTTTTTTCTCTAGCACATATTTTTGTTCTCTTGAAATTAAAATTTTGTTCTTGTAGCACCTTGGGCAAGTATCTTTTACAACAGAATAGCCCCAGGTCGATCGAAGTCTTACGAGTGTATTTAGTTGATGGAAACTGAAGGAAGCCCATCATATATATATGCACGCGCCCGTGCTCACACACATACACATAAATGTGCATTTATTTGTGCTTGTTCTCTCCACCACTTGACAACCGCTGTTGGCTTGTATATGTCCTCAAAACGTAGCTGCTCAACACTAGCGACCGATAGAATAAGTATCAGGCTTTTAAAACATAAGCACTGGGGGTCGATTCGTTCGACAACATAACCCTTTGAGGCAGTGCCCCAGCCCACCCACAGAAACAAGTAAAAAAAGATGATATACCCTGTTGGTAACTAAAACAATTAACAATAGTGTACAAGCTACCAGGGTATACATACATACTTACTTGTAAGTGACAACTAAGCCTTTTTTTTATGTAACAGCAGTAGCCCCTGATGAATCTTCAATCATTAAAGAAACCACCATCCACACATTTCCATAAATCATCCAAGAATAAACCACATGCTATACCATACAACAAACAAACCATCAAACACACAAATCTGTATCATTGACATACAATAAGGAAACAACACATAGATTAGTTTAAAATTCAGAAATTTTATTTTTTTCCATAAATATTTTTAATGAATTATTTTTTTTGTTTTTGTTTTCTGTAATAAATGATCTTCTCGGTGTGACAATAGGTTCAGCCTAGATATCAGCATTCACCATTAATCACCAAAATAATGAGAAATAAAAATAAAATTTATAATAATAATAATAATAATAATAATAATGATAATAATAATGGTTTCAGATTTTGGCTCAAGGCCAGCAATGTTAGGGGAAGTTGATCGTCGATGATATTGACCCCAGTGCTCAAATGACACTTTATTTTATTTACCCCATGGAGGGATGAAAGGCAAAGATGAGTTTGGTGGAATTTGAACTCAGAGAACATAAAGCCAGAAGAAAGGCTGTTAAGCATTTTGTCCAACATGTTAACGGTTCCATCAAACTGCCACCTTAATAATAATAATAATAATAATGATAATAATAGTAATAAAAAATAATAATAATGATGATAATGAAATCAGCTTCGAGAAGGAATCAAATTTTAAAAAATATGGGAATGATATTCTTAATAGTAATGATGTTGATGATGGTGATGGTGATAATGATGATAATAATAATAATAATAATAATAATAATAATAATAATAATGTCAATGAGGTTTTATATATAATGCTATGTTGATGAGAGAGATGATGTTGATCTATGATGTTTTAACAAGCAAAATGAATGAAATGCTGCAATGATGATACAATGTTGTTAATGTAAACATGCCAACTCACAAATATATATATATATATA
>NC_068987.1:23213389-23214169 GCF_001194135.2 Octopus bimaculoides | reverse complement strand
GCACGACTCAGATGTTTGCATATAATACTGTGCTTGCAATTTTAGACATATTTTTATTTATTTATTTTTTTTATTTTTAAAGTTTCAGCTTAAAGCTGCGGCCATGCTGATGCACCACCATGTGTACATAAATATATAACAGTTGTAAGTGATATATATATATATATATATATATTTGGCATGTTTCAGTATATGTGTGTTCCAAATGGCATTATCGTGATATGAATTGAAACATCCATGTTGCTAATGTACACATGAGCATGCACAGTTCATGTGCACACATGTAAATGAGCACAAACACACACACACATACACACATCTAGCATTCACTTTGAGATCACAGTTGGATAATATATTCGGCCCTTCATAACGTATAGCCATACGTTACGATTTTTTTAGTTTCTTATGTGTTTGTTTTCTACATAATAGAAACAAAAAAAAAAATAATAATAATAATGATAATGATGATGATGATAATGATGATGATGATGATGACGATGATGATCAACATGAACAACAAATAACGAAAAAAATATTATCGTTTTCTTAACTAGGCACAAAGGCATGGAAGATAAAGAGGGAGTAGAAATGTGATGTTCATGCCTCTCCCAAGAGCATTAAGTGCAGCATGTGAAACCGAACAATGGATTCTATTCGGTGGACATTTTACTCTTGAATCACTGAAGGCCGCTACAAGCCAATAATAACGATAACAATCACAACCTTTACATGACAATATATATATATATATATATATATATATATATATATATATATATA
>NC_068987.1:23211802-23212651 GCF_001194135.2 Octopus bimaculoides | reverse complement strand
TATATATATATATATATATATATATATATATATATATATATATATATATATATATGTATGTATGTATGTATATATATATCTGTATGTGTGTATGCAAAGAGTTATTCATTCTGTGGATTGCTCTTTAGTTTAGCATTATGGTTTACAGAAAATATATTAGCAATATGTGATTCTGTATTAGCTGTTGTTTAGCCATAAGGCTATACACAATGATTGCTTTCCATAATATTTGCGATGCTGTGCTATTATGCACATCTATGTGTATAAACACACACATGTGTGAAAAAGAGGGAAAGAGGGGAGGCAGAATTTCTAAGAAAATGCACAAACGGACGCCTGGCTGCACATGATTATGTCTAGCTGGTTGCATCTGCACTGTTGCACAGTGCACAGATATGCAAGCAGTCTGTAACCCATGCTAGGCAAAACATGAAATGAATGCACTCAACTGCACATGTGTATATTTAATGTGTATAGTTAATTAGATAGGCACGTGTAGAGACATGCATATATGTGCACGTATGCATTTGTGTATGCATGTATATGCATGTGTAATGAGACAGAGACACTAAGCAAACATATATATATATATATGTATAAATGCACATATATATACACATATATATAAAGAGAAAGATAAATATATTTATGCATATATTTTGAGAAGCATGTATGTAGATATGCAAGTGTGTAAAATAAAACGTCTATGTGTTTGTGTGTGTATATGTGCAGAAATGTGTGTGTGTGTGTGTGTGTGTGTGTGTATCATGATTGAGGTGAGGGAAATCAATCGATAAACCTATATTGAAAGCTATAAATAGATGCAGATAGATCAAGGTATGCATATAT
>NC_068987.1:23210559-23211095 GCF_001194135.2 Octopus bimaculoides | reverse complement strand
ATATATATATATATATATATATATATAAAATAAGTAATATAATATAGGATAAAATCTTTATAAGAATTTACCAAGTAGTCAGCGTGAAAAAAACCCATAAGGAAAAAAAACCATCGTTTTTTTCCATAAATATATATAATTTATATAAGGGCATTACTATATAGTAATGCCCTTATATAAATTATAAAATAAGTATTTAGATAGATAGATAGATACAGATATATAGATAAGAATAAAGGGAGTAGATTTGCCAGTTGTTAGGATTGGATATATGGTTTTTAATTGTCTTCCTAGTCTAGGATTGTCTGTTACTTTATTCCTATGATAGTTGGCATGGGAATAATACTGGCAGCAATATAATAATCAAAGAAAGAGCTACCTTGTTCTATTAACATGTGACTGGTGTATTGAAGAAGGCAAGTGGAAAGGGAGGGGAAAGTAGAGAAGTTGAGAGAGACAGAGTGAGGGAGGGGGGAGATACCTAGAGAGTCTGGTGGAAGAGCATGATCTGCTCTTTCTTTGTTCAGTGTGTGTGT
>NC_068987.1:23202905-23210549 GCF_001194135.2 Octopus bimaculoides | reverse complement strand
TTAGTAAATACTAAGATAGGTGGGTAACATGCTAGTGAGTGGGTAGGCCGCGAGGAATGTGGGTAGATTGCTTAATGGGTAGAGTACTGAGGAGACTAGGAAGTTAAGTTGAACCATGTACACCTTCACCTACAACAGAACAAAATCAAATATACTATATATGGTAGAAGATTACTATATGTAATGTCTATCTATCTATCTGTCTGTCTGTCTGTCTGTCTGTCTATCTATCTATCTATCTGTCTGTCTGTCTATTATATATATATATAATTTATATACAATATATATAATTTATGTTATATGTATGTGTGTGCATATATATGCTTGTATGTGTGTATACATACACACAAGAACATAGGAAAAGAAATAAATCTTATCTTATGTTTGGGGCCTAAATGGTATGGAGTGTAATTTTTTCATCATTTGACAATTATGACAACAAAATGTCACAACCTCAATTATATAAGCCTGAATTATAATGACTCTTGTATTTTAAATAATCTAGTTTAATCACCTTATGATAACAAAGATTAGGAATGAGCAATAGTTAATGAATCAGAGATTATCACGAGTTAATATAATAGATAAGAAGGGCAGCCTTGGTCTGACAATGAGACCTGCTAGAAATAACAGCAACAGCATTTTAAAATTACTCTTTGCAGTCAAATAAAAAGGAAGGACATACTGAACAATGGAAAATGGACAGCATTTGATTGTAGGTTTTCAAGAGAAGTGCTTTTACTTTCGGCCAAAGAAAGGCAACATTAACTACAGTAGTGAACAAAGTGCATTAGAATATTCTTTGATCTGAATGCTTTTCTTCTCATATGTGTGTGTGTGTGTGTGTGTGTGTACATGTGTATGTGTGCATAAGCATGTGAGTCAATTTGGTTCTTGTGGAGTTCCTGATAGAAACGGTCATATTTCTCTAAGCACAAGAGCACACCAGCAGTTAAACCATTGCAGAAAGGCAGCAGTTAGATCTGTTCCATGTGTTTAAATACAACTGAAAGCCCTTATATTCTATTTACCAAAATCTGGTGCCCTATATAACCAGAGTCTGGTGCCCTATTTAACCAAAATCTGTTGCTCTATTAATCAAAGTTTGATTAATAAGCCAAGGCCAAACCACAATGCAGTCAACAAATTATATATAATCGAACACGGTTCAGTACTCATATAAATAACAACAACAAGGTTAATAATAATAATAATAATAATAATAATAATAATAATTCTTTCTACAATAGGTACAAGGCCTGAAATTTTCTGGGTTAATCGATTATATCAACCTCAGTATTCAACTGGTATTTATTTCATTGACTTCTTAAATGACAACACTACTATCATTGTATATTTGTATAGATTTTGAATAAAGTATTCTATTGCTGATGGCAAATGAATGAAAGGTGTTAGCCGTAGTAGCTGTTGCTATTGTTAATAGTGGTACTCTTCTGTGATCAATAATGTTAGTTACCATTACATTAAAGTGCTTTCCTTAAAATATATATGGTCTTCTAAAAATGTCAGAAAATTATTATTATTATTAATAATATCTATCTATCTATCTATCTATCTATCTATCTATCTATCTATCTATCTATCTATCTATCCATCCATACATATATAGGTATATGTATATATCTGATAGCTATGTATCTATCTATCTCTCTACTTAAAACTCTTTGTATGTATGTATCTGTTTACCTATTCATCTCTCTCTCTTTCTTTCTCTCTCATATATAAAATAAAAATGGTGTTTGTACACACTGTGCTCAAAACACAAAAGCCTAGCACAGAGTATGCTTTAATATCAGCATTCGGCATCAGGTCACTGGGAATGTCTTTTGTTATAGTGCACTCCATTGCCAAGGAATTCCAACCAAAATCCAAGGACAGATGGCTCCCCACTCACATATGTATGTGCATATACATACATATATATATATACATATATATATATGTATGTATTTATGTATTTAAATATGCATGTATAGTTAGTCAAGCTATTGACCTACAGATGTGCATGTTTAGGCCGAGTGGTCATCTACCACATCAACGATCACCATACAACTTAGGATTGTCTCCATGCCCCTGATTAACTTGTTCATCCCCACCAGTATCCCTCCAAAGAACATGACCAACAAAAGTCAACCATGATATAATATAAAGTGATGGGGCAGAATTATATATGTCTACATATGTATGTGTGTGCATGTGTCATGTACACAGTTTATATGCATATGTAAATAAGTTCATATATGCACATATAAGCAAATAGCGAGAAGGATAAACAGACAGATTGCGTTTTATATATGTATATAAGCATAAATGATTGAAGGGTAACTTTGAAAATGGCGGTATTTCAAACTAATTAGTGGGCTGAAGGTCGCTTGCAACGCTAATAAGCAGCAGTAGTAGCAACAGCTTTAAGATTCAGATTTCATGCAATGCGTGTGTGTATGTGTGTAACAGTTGCAGAGAGGTGAACTAAAACTTTTATGTATATCTAAGTCTGCGTGTGATTGTAAATATATATATATATATACATATATATATATATAGATAGATATATGTATGTATATAAATACACATGTATACATATCTAACATATATAATACTATGATATATATAATACATATGTATATTTAAGTGAATGTATATAAATTTGAATGGCTATAATAAAAAAAAAAAGAGCTGACTGACACAGAAAATAGTATATAACTAAATTTTAGAGAGAAATTATAAAATTTGATAAAAGATTAAATTGCTATACATATTTAAATAGTACTCTGAAGAGGTGAAGGTAGAGATGTGTTTACATGTGTGTATGAACATTTTAGTGAATTTACACACATCTGAATACATTCATGTGCACACATGTATTTATGTATGCATAATTGTATGCAGCTAGTCAATGAGAGAGTTATAAGCAGTGATTTTTGAAGTTTGAATTCTCAATAAATTAAAGCTTCATCACTTTAATCTCAGAATTGAGTTCTTCTTTTTCTTTGTCATGTATATATATATATATATGCTTATGTGTGTGTGTGAGTATGTGTATGCATATATCTATCTATATATATATATATATATATATATATATATATATATATATATATATATATATATATATATATATATATATATGTATGTATGTATATAAACACAAATTAGAGATGAACAAAGGAATTATCCATGCTATTTGAATCTATGAAATCATGTTATAAGATCTAAACACAATTTATAAATGTTTAAATGCATAAAAGCTGGGTGTGTGAATTTGGATGGAAATGGCAAAAAAAAACAAAAACAAATAGACAAATAAATATATAAATGGAAGCAACAATTTGTGTCTAATTAGACACAGCAGCGACAACAACAACAACAATAATAACAAAGAAAAGAAGAATAGTGACTAAAAATGATGGACTGGAAGTGAACAGGAAAATGTCACCATGTGAAGAATTTGTCAAAATATGCCTGAAGCGTTGAACATCATGTGTAAATGTAGTTGAGTCATGCTTGGAATATGGGATTGTGGTGAAAAGAAAAGAAAAGAAAAAAGCCCAAATGTGCATGAATGTAGATAGGTATGTATATACCTATACATATCTATGTGTGTGCATGCACATGTGTGAATATGTATATATACATATATATATATCCAGATGAAAAACTGAACAGACCACAAGAAATTGGGGGAAAAAAGTGAAGAATGTGCATTAATAAATATATTATTTAAATATAATAAATAATGAAAAGCAGTATTTGAGATTCTGCACGTTGTCTTTCTCCTCTTTGTCTCTTCAATATATATATATATATACATGTGTGTGTGTGTGTGTGTGTGAATATAGGTGTTTTTTTTGCTACACCTATATATATATTCCCTTATATCGTCTGGCAGATCGATATAATTGGGGAGGGGCTGTTAAGAAGATGAAGAACAAAGAACAAAGGTGGTGGTGGTGGTGCTGGGGGTGGGGAACTGAGGAATATGGAAGAATCTTTGAATTTGTTTTTCTTCGCAAAGAAAAGAAAAAAAAAGAAAGAAAAAGAAATAAATAAAATTTTAAAAACATTGTAAAGAAAAGAAAATGTCACTCACATGAAACGACACAGCGTTATGAAATGAATGAATAATAATTCATTTATAAGTTCCCAAAAATCACAATCGGTGTGAAAGGAATGAAATTTAAAGGAAAAGCAACAAAAAACAACAACAGCAAAGTCAAAGAACAAAAAAAAGACTCACAGTCAGCCCATTCATATATATATATATATATATATATATATATATATATATATATATATATGTATGTATGTGTGTATATGTATGTATGTATACATACACAGTATACACACACACATGTATGTATATAACAAGGTCTGTAGCATATATAAGGCTCTTTATAGATGTTTCTGATTTTTGGTCTTTATCTTGTTCTCTGATCTATATATATATATTTTTTCCTTTTTTTGAGTGAAGAGAAAGTTTGTTATTTCTTCGTCGTAGCTGTAACTGGTGTTCTTCTTATTGTTGATGTTTAAATGGTTTTGTTGTGGCGAGTTCCTTCTCACCCCTACCTCTTGTAATAATAATATTATCAACAAGTCCCTTTTGAGGTCCGATCAATCTTGAAATGAAGTTTTCCAAAAGGAAAAAAAAAAAAAAAAAAAAAAAAAATTCAAATGAAAAATGTTCCTATAGTGTTTTCCTTCTTAGTGTCTGGAACAAATTGTAGTGTCATCATCATCATAATCATCATCATCGTCATCATCATCATCATCATCATCATCAGATCGGTAATTAATTCATCTGAAAAATTAATTCTGTGGGTGATGTTTGGGGTTGTTTGCTGACTCCTGTAGGCCGCTTTAAAAAGCACAAAAAATAAATAGAAATAAATGTTTTTTTTTCTGATGTTTTTTTTTGTTTTGTTTTTTTTTACTGTGAACTTCCTCCCTGGAGGGTCTTTCTTCCCTTTTTTTTTTTTGAAAAACAAAACGTAGATGATTTTTTTTCTCCTTCTTTTAACAAGACCCAGGGTAGTCATCTGGTTTCTGGATATTTTTCTTCTATCACCACGTTTTCTGTCTCTCTCTCTCTCTCTGTCGGTCTCTCTTTCCTTGCTGTTATCCATTCTTTCTTTTTCTTCAGGGTATTCTTATTCAGTAAAAGTCTTTCAAAGAACTTTGTTTTGTTTTTTTCTTCCCCCTCTTGAAAACAAAAGTAATTAAAAATGAGAAGAAAAGAAAGAAAAAAATCTTCCTTTCTGTATTTTTTTCAATTTTTTCCTCTTCAGCTTCTCCGTCATTTTTCACCATTTAAATATAGAAAAAAAATATATCCAACCTTCCACTTCTTTCAAAGGAGTTCGAAAGAAGAGAAAGATAAAGAACTTTAAATGGGAATGCTGGATTTTGTAAGAACAAAAGAACACGGATATATATAAATATACACATTCATAGAGAAATGTATATATGTTATATATATTTTACTTCGTTAAAAATGTGCATGTGTAGATATTTATACATACACTGAGGGAACTTCCAACGTTCAAACATCTTCGTCTTCGTCATATTCTTTCAGAGTTGGTAGAACAGGAGACTTTGGTATGGGTACCGTCATTTCGGGTACGACTGAGGGTTTCGATAGGCAGCAACGATTATTTTTGTAAGATTTATACGACAAAGCCTTCACCCATTCATCTGTTTCACGCTCGGTTTCGCATTCGAATACAATGGTACAACCTTCACTGTTATTCGGAATTATAACAAAGCGATTTCCTTTCTGTGAATCTTTGGTCACTACACATCTCTTGATACGGATGAAAGCGGAAGCATTACAGAATTTCTTGTCGCGGTAGATGACAGCAAAGTGTTCGAATCCGCTCCAGTAGACATTGACAAAAACGGCCAGTTGTCTGTTTGGCCCTATGATTAGGTAGAGATGGCCACATTTTACAGGTGCGCCCTGTTCGTTTGGCAACGGCATGTTTTCGTCAACAGCAGAGAGAGATGCTGGTAAGGCGTCGATACAAGGAAAACCCTTCATTGTTGTGTCAGGAGAATAATATATGTTAGCAATAAATGCTGTCGTGTTTCCAAATAAAATTCAATATAGTGTTTTATGATGAAAATAAAAACTCCACCTTACGTTTTTAGTAAGATCGTAGTATAGAAGGCAAGTTATATATATATATACGAAGGTACAATATATATATGGGTAAGACGAATGAAAGAACAAAATAAACTTGTTGCGAATTGTAGTAGAGTAAACGAGAAACGATCAGTTTAGAGTAGAATCTCACACGGCATGGAAACTAAATGACTCGAGTGTTGTGGTTGTGGTTTTATAAACCCAGCTTGGCTGCTGATTATAGACTTGTTTCAGGTCACTGTCTGAAATGGCAAGCCTGCTAGCTTAGCTTATTTATATACAGACACGGATATGAGGTTAGAAAGGTGCGTGAGCGCGCTAGCGAGCGAATAGCTGTATGAGTATGTGAGTGTGTGAGTGTGTGCGAGCGCGCGAGTGGCTGTATGAGTGAAGGGTAAGCGCGAATAGATTGTATGAGTATGCGTGTGTGAGTTTGCTGTGACTGCGCTCGATGCTTCTGGTTATGCGTGTGTGCAACTGTTCTAACAGCCTGTGGCTGTGTCTGTGTGAGCGTTTGTATGAGTGTGTGTGTGAGCGTGTTTGTATGTATATGCGTGTGTGCAACTGCCTGTGGCTGTGTTTATGTCTGCTTCAGAGTATGTGCACGTGTGTGTGTGTGTATGTGTGTGTGCTCGTGTGATTGTATGTCTGTGAGTGCGCGCGCGATTACTCTTGCCGCCTGTGGCTATGTAAGTGTGTGTGACATGTGCATATATGTATAAGTATATGTTTATGTGTTTGCGCGTGCTCCTATGTGTGTGTGAAGGTACTTATATATTTACTGCGTACGTAGCAGCATGACCTCTGAACATTATGCAAAATACAAAGGTCAGCCTCGTTCTAGTATTAAACAGTGGGATGTTTTATTTCGTAATACAATTTTTAACCATTCAGACCTCCTTCATCTCACCACTACCACCACCACCACCACTACCACTTCTACTACTATGCGTGTGTGTCTAACGGTCTGCGACTACGCTGAGCTGGCATGGGAAGCACACACGCACTTGGCCGAGTGCACACATGCACGAAGAGACACACACACACATAATACTGTACACATACTGGACAATTTATATATGCATGTGTGTGTGTGTGTGTGCGCGCGTGTTGTTTATGTGTGCAAGTGTGTTTGTGTGTGCGTGTGTGACTGTATGTATAGTATCATGTGCTTGTGCCTGTCACAGTATGTGTATAGTATCATGTGCTTATGTGTGTGTGTCGTGTGTGTATAACTGTGTGCGTGTGACTGTGCGTGCGCGTGTGAGTGTATGTACATAAGCGCAGGCATGTCTTCGTGGTTGAGAAACCCGCTATGCAAACCACGTGGTTTCGGGTTCAGTCCGAACGCCGTCTGTATGAATTCGGTGGACGGAAACTGGAAGCCTGTTTTATATATATATATATGTGTGTGTGTGTGTATACTTTTACTTGTTTCAGTCATTTGACTGCGGCCATGCTGGAGCACCGCCTTTAGT
>NC_068987.1:23200620-23202895 GCF_001194135.2 Octopus bimaculoides | reverse complement strand
TATATATATATATATATATATATATTTATATATATATATATGTGTGTGTGTGTGTATACTTTTACTTGTTTCAGTCATTTGACTGCGGCCATGCTGGAGCACCGCCTTTAGTCGAACGAATCGACCAACGGACTTATTCTTTGTAAGTCTAGTACTTACTCGATCGGGCTCTTGTTGCCGAATCGCTATGTTACGGGGACGTAAACACACCAACATCGGTTGTCAAGTGGTGGTGAGGGACAAACACAGACCTACAAATACATATATACATATACGACGGGCTTCTTTCATTTTCCCTCTACCAAATCTACTCACAAGACTTTGGTCGGCCCGAGGCTATGGTAGAAGACACTAGCCCAAGGTGTCACGCAGTGGGACTGAACCCGGCACCATGTGGTTGGGAAGCAAGCTTCTTATCACACAACCTGTATGTAATATTACACACACACACACACACACACATAGTTTACTTGTTTCAGTCATTTGACTGCGACCACGCTGGAGCAACATCTTTTAAAAGTTAGGTTGAGGCTCCAGAGATATATACGACGGGCTTCTTTCAATTTCCGTCCACCAAATCAATTCACAAAGTTTTGGTCGGCACCGTTCAATGACCAAAACAAGTAAAAGATAAGATAAAAAATATGTATACACGCGCACATGTGTGTGTGTGTGCATATTCTCTGACACGCTGTCATAATCAACAGGTATACACGCATATCACGGAAAACGTATACAGGGATACACACACACCCACACGGACGCACAGACACAGGCACAAACGCACACACACTCACACACACACACGCACATATGTCTTTGCGCGATCTGGAGGGAGAGACAGTGCCCCTGGCTATTGCAAGACCTCCTACAATGGTGAGATTGATGTGTTCGAATTTCTTTTGAAACGTTCAGAGACGATACCTACAGGAAATAGACGAGCAGGGAGGGAATTCCATACGTACACGCACGCACGGACGCACAGACACACGCACGGACGCACACGCACGCACACACACACACATACATTACATAGATACTTATATGCACACAGAATAAATATGGGGATTCAAGGCACCAAACAAAGTTCATAGCAAGCTCTCCGCCTGGTGCCTGGCTATCAAAGAAAACCGTAATCAAAGCTAGGATGTAATCTCAGCGTCGTTCTGAAATCCAGGAAACACTAACGTGTTATGAAACAGATGCCAACTAAGGGAATAAACATCTATTCTTCATCTTTCACTTTACTTCCATCAGATCCAATTTTTATTCATACATATATACATGCATACGTGCATATGTGAAGGTGCAGGGCTCAGAGGCTAGAGCGTCGGGCTCACAATCATAAGGTAGTGAGTTCGATTCCCGGACCGAGTTGTGTGTTGTGTTCTTGAGCAAGGCACTTTATTTCACGTTGCTTCAGTTCACTCAGTTGTAGAAATGAGTTGCGACGTCACTAGCGCCAAGCTGCATCGGCCTTTACTTTTCCCTTGGATAACATCGGGGGCACGAAGAGGGGAGGCTGGTATGCACGAGCAACTGCCCCTTGCCCGCACTTGTGCCTCGGTGGGGAACTTTCTAGGTACAATCCCATGGTCATTCCATGACCGAAAGGGGTCTTTATGCCCGTTTTTGTATTACATACATACACAAATAATGCATTCATGCATGCATACATATGTAAGCAAATATACATTCATGCATACATACATACATAGAAGTATACACATGTATACGTGCGTACATACGTACATATATACATGCTTGTATACATTCATATATATGCATACGTATCTACATATATACACACACAGAGATAGACCAATAGATAGATAGAAAGATAGATAAAGATATAAAGATATGCATATGCACATGTGCATAGAAAGATGCATGGTTCCATGTAGACCGGATATACACGGATATGGACACAACTGCTGATAGGAATACAAACGTACATGTGCAGAAATATACGCACTTTATAAGTATACAACCACATATATTTTTATACGTTGGTAAACAAGCAACCATGTCTGTGTGAGTGCGAGCATATATATTATGCGTGCGTACTCTCTTATAGCTGAAAGAAGATACATACATACATACATGCATACATACATACATACATACATACATACATACACACATACATACACACATACATTCTTCGAAACACTTCGTTTAGAATAGGGGCAGCTGATGAAGGAAATATTCTCTATGTGGCCTGTTTGTTTTCTGTGCTCTGTTTATGTTCTGCTTTTCATTTTGTCCACGTTTT
>NC_068987.1:23198438-23200078 GCF_001194135.2 Octopus bimaculoides | reverse complement strand
GATTCCCAGACCGGGCGTTGTGTGTGTTTATTGAGCGAAAACACCTAAAGCTCCACGAGGCTCTGGCAGGGGGTGGTGGCGACCCCTGTTGTACTCTATCGCCCCAACTTTCTCTCACTCTTTCTTCCTGTTTCTTGAGTAACGCTGCGATGGACTGGGGAACACATACGCCATAGAAACCGGGAAACCGGGCCCATGAGCCTGGCTAGGCTTGAGAAAGGCGCATAAATAAATAAAGTAGTACAGAGTAAAATCTATTTGTCAACGTAAATTGGTAGTCCTGGTTAGGACGATGTTACTACCTTTCTTTTAGCCCCAGGAAAACATCTGGAGCTAAAAAAAAGGTAGTAATATCGTCCTAACAAGGACTGCCAATTTACGTTGGCTAATAGGTTTTACTCTTTCTATCTCTATATGTGCGTATGTGTGTGTTTGTGTACGCAGACAAATATATACATGCATACACATATACACACAGACACATTGCGATACAGACACGGATATAATACGGACACACAAACACAGCGGCAAAATCTATTATACTCACCAACACGTATACACAATTAGCAACATATGCAAGCATTGCTACACTTGCTGAAGATAACCTCAAAATTTCCCCCAAATGTAAAATTTCCCCCTGCTGTAAAATATCGACGAGGTCGACATGGTTGGTATCTCTATTGATAGCAGGTCTGCTGCTCGATCAGGCTGAACTGGGACTGACTTGTCAGCTAGATATAAAGAGATATACAGACAGGCATATATATAAAGTATATATAGTGACATACTGTTTCAGTATTGAGCACGTTTATTTCCACATGTTTGTGAATCCATATGTACTTGTGTGTGTGTGTGCGCACGCGCGTGTAAGCTGGCTTGTATAGTGAACACACACAAGCACACTTATATATCTGTATATATGTGTATGGTAAGAAGCTTGCTTCCGAAGCACATGGTTCCAGGTTCAGCCCCACTGTGTGGCTGCGTGACATGTAAGCAAGTTATTTCCACTATAGTCTCGGACTGACCAATGTCTTGTATGGTCGACGGAAGCAGAAAGAAACCCCTCATATATATGTATGTATATATATGTGTGTGTGTGTATATATGTGTGTGTGTGTGTGTGTGTGTGTGTATGTGTGTATGGGTCTTTGTGTCTGTGTTTGTCACCTACCACTAATTGACACTGCTTGACAACAGGTGTTGGTGTGTTTACCTTCCTGTAACTTAGCGGGTCGGCAGAAATGACCAATAAAATAAATACAGGCTTACGAAGGATAAGTACTGGGGTTGATCCATTCGACTAAAATTACTTCATGATCGGTGCCCCAGCATGGCCTCAGTCTAGTGACAGAAACAAGTAAAAATAAACGTATGAATGTATACATATATGTAGAAAACTATGTGCACGCAAACGCACACACACACACACACACACACACACACACAGATATATGTATGTATGTATGTATATATGTATGTATGTATGTATGTATCTATCTATCTATATATCTATATATATATATATATATACACATATATATACATCGTCTGTAATATAAATCCGAAAAAAGAAGCACACTCTAAGTTATAGAGCAGTATATATTAAAGTTAGATAAAGCCGATGTATATATATATGT
>NC_068987.1:23193807-23194927 GCF_001194135.2 Octopus bimaculoides | reverse complement strand
TATTTGCTGTAGCCCATCTTTTTATACCAAGACAAAACAATGTACATGATAACACTTCCAATCGATTAAGATCAGAAGCCATGAGAGCCACTGCCTGGTACTGCATCAGGGCATTTTATTATTATTATTATTAATATCATCATCATCATCATCATCATCATTATTATTATTATTATTATTATTCAGATCACTGCCAGGAATCGAACTCGGAAACTTGGGGTTAGTAGCCCGCGCTCTTAACCACTGCGCCATATGCCGCGCTCTTAATGACGAAGAAACCTTTTGAATTTAAAGAATCTATGATTTCCTTCCTTTCAAATCAAGGGTTAATGATGAAGGCTGGAGGGTATATCAGCCGAAACGTTGTGTCAACAACAAATAAGATGAGGACAAATATCCGTCAAATGTAAATAATGTAAATAATGTACATAATTCCTCATCTCTTAACTATAGAATTCTACAATAACTAAATTATATACTAAACAGCGACCAATCTTTAAGTCCATACAAATAATAATCCCTCCAGTCTTCCATAGTTACTACTATAATAACAGAAAGTGAAAGCTTTATTTCAATTCTCTCCATAACAAAACACCATTGAATTTAATTTAACGAATAATATAATGATTATGAGCGAAATACATTATTTCATAATTCAAAAGTTAATAAAGACACTACATACTCATTAATATATATTAGCCTTATAAACTTTAATGTAAACTTACCAGTAACTAATAGTAACATTAAATTTATTAAATAGGAACTAACAAAAGTATACTTGTAATTAACTATTATTATGAAACCTTGCTACGATTGAAGCTAAATTAAAACTGTTAAATGTAAGTATGTATGTATGTATGTATGTTATCAATCAGTTTCATTTCTGTATTTCTTGCCAATAGAGAAGGAGTCGGATTCTAACACAGATTCAAGGCTCCTTCATTGGAACTTTTATCAGCATCATCTAGGTATTTGTGCATATGTGTGTGTGTGTGCAGTATTTGGTGTTAGTGTATGCGCAGATTTGTATGTTTGTTTAATGGATGCGTTTTTATGTATATATTTTCATGTCTAGATGCATACATATGTATTTATGTGCTCAATTTTTGGAAAGTTTTAC
>NC_068987.1:23191726-23193559 GCF_001194135.2 Octopus bimaculoides | reverse complement strand
CAGTAGCTCGGCGTAGTATGTATGTATGTATGTATGTATGTATGTACATACGTACGTATAGATAGATTCTAAAAATGTGGACTAAGTTGTATATATGTTCATGTGTGTGTATGTGTGATTGTGTGTGTGTGTGTGTATGTATTTAAAACGAGTGCAAATAGTACTTGTTCTTCAGTGACTTCAAAACTGAAGTAGTAAAGTCCTCCACATTACACTTGTAGCATTAACGTAAATCTGCAATCAAACTCAGCCTGACACTTGATGTGACAATACGCGTTTTTGTTTTTTAAATTCTTTTTTTATTTATTTTCTGATAATTATAATTTATTCTTTTTAACCCTTTGAACGCGGAAAACGGAAATATTCGTTCAAAGTTTTATTTCTGTTAACTGCAGGAAGCAGCTTTACCCGCGCCTTGCAGAAACCTCTCCTTAATATATTGTAAGAATCGCAGACATCGTAGTGACGCTTTTCTACGAAAGACAATTTTCCCGATTTTTATCTTTTGTTTTCTATTTGTTTCAGTCATAAGACTGCGACCCTCGGGGAGCAGTCTTGAAGAATAGTTTGTCGAATGAATCAAACTCAGGTCTTATGGTTTTTAAGCCATGGCACTTATTCTGTAGGAATCTTTTGCCGAACTGCATACACACACATACATAAATGCATACATACATACATACATACATACACATAATGCATGCATCCATACATACCGCTCTTCATTTTTTTCTCTCTCCAGTTTTTCTCTTTCCATCTCTCTTCTTTCCTCATTTCTTTCTGTGGTAGAGCGTAGGCTCGAAACGTCAAAGACTCTTCTGTTTTTCATGAGTGTCAAAACAATACACCTTGTTTGTTGTTCCCCCACTCTCGTCTGTGTCCTTTGTTTTTTGTCTTTTGTACAATTTTGGCCCATACAAACACACACGCACAACACACACACATACACACGTACACACACAGACGCACATATATTCATACACACACATGCACGCGCACGCACACGTACACACACATTCATACACGCACAGATACACACTTACACATACACACATATACGACGAGCTTCCTTCAGTTTCCCTCTACCAAATCCACTCACAGGGCTTTGGTAGTCTCGGAGCTATAGCAGAAGATATTTGCGCAGATACCACGCAGTGGGATTGAACCTGGAACCATATGGCTGGGAAGCAAACGTCTCCGCACTTACACCTACTTACACACACACACACACACACATACACACATACAAACACACATACATGTAGATGGATTGATAGATATAGCTACATTATGTCGTTGATGTATATGTACATGAAGGCATTCATTCATACACATATGTACGCACACGCGCGCACGCATGCACACACACACACACACACACACACACACACACTCTCTCTCTCTCTCTCTCACACACACACGCACACACACTCACACACACTCAGTGTGTACCTTTAACTAAAAGTGTCAAGTGTTTCACACATAATCTCGGTCACAAAGGAAACTGTAAATGGATGAAAAACGTGAATGTTACAAGTGTCTGTAGATTGGAATTAACATACGAACCACAACGGACAGAGACTACTTAAGAATTAACAGATAGCTTGCATTACTCATAGACAACATAGAGTATGAGAGGGAGAGAGAGAGAGAGAAGGCGAGAGCGAGAGAAGGAAGAGAGATAGTTACCAGTATTTATCGTAACGTAGCTCGTATTCGATCGTGTGTAAAATGATGATGCGGTGAAATTTCTGAAATTTTACATCCATCCCATCATTTTTTTTTATCGCCCACCGAGGGCTGAACATAGAGGGGACAATCAAGGACAGACAA